>NC_092412.1:42511838-42811838 GCF_040894005.1 Engystomops pustulosus
CAATGTGACAATACAAATCTGCTGTGAATGGCGCCTCCATTCATTCTATACTCGGCCGTGTGCCCGTACAGCAGTTTACCACCACATATGGGGTGTCAGTACACTCGGGAGGAATTGGGCATCAAGCGTTGCAGTGCGTTTCATCATTTAATTTATTCTGAAAATGTCAGTTTTGGCCTAAATGAATGTATTTTCCAAAAAAATTCTATAGTTTCTAAATCGCAGGTCCATATTTTTTAACCCATGTGAAACACTTAAAGGGTTAATAGACTTAATAGAAGTTGTTTTACATACGTTGAGGGGTGAACTTTCTATAGTGGGGTAATTTATGGGGTTTTACTATTATTTAGGCCTCTCAAAGTCACTTGAAAGCTGAGTTGTCCCTCAAAATGTGAGTTTTGGCAATTTTCATGAAAATAAGAAAAATCGCACCTAAAGTTCTGCACCTCATAACATCCTAGAAAAATGACCGGAAGCATAAATTATCATCCCAACATAAAGCAGATATTCTGTAAATGTTAATTATCAAACTTTTTGGGTAGTTTTACATCTTGTCTGGAAACCAGAACATTTCAAACTTGGAAAATGAAGAATTTTTACAAACTTTTGCCAAATTTTCACTTTTTTTCAGAACGAAATGCAAAACTTATCACTTAAATTTTATAACTAACATGAAGTACAATGTGTCACGAGAAAACATTCTCAAAATCACCGGGATATGTTAAAGCGTTCCGAAGTTATAACCAATTATCGTGAGACTTGTCAGATTTGAAAAATCGAGTCTGGTCATTGAGCTGAAAACTAGTGTCGGTGATAAGGGGTTAATTTCTACATCTAATACAAACAACGGCTAACCTCCCCAGTGCATGACTCTAGAGAAAGTCTATCAGTCTGACCTTCATCTAGTTCATTCAGTGTCTAAGCTAGTCTCCTGATATGTAATATACATATGTCACATTAGTTCTTTGTGATGTACTGTTTAATTGAATCACTTGTTTCTATTCTTTAGGACACTGCGGGAAAACCTTTGCTATTTTGGAACGGTTTCTAAAATCTAACCTTAAGAATGTACGGTGGCTCGTGGTAGTGGATGATGACACGCTGATCAGGTATGTTTCCAAATAATCCAGCAGGAAAGGAAACTTGTGACTATTGAAAGGCAGTGTATATCTGCAGCATGGTACAAAGGTGGAGGAGGAGCTGACTGAGGGCCAGTTCCAGGTGTAAGTAGTACCCTGGATGGCAGAGCTTCAGTGGGCCTCTTTTAGTAAACTCACACCCCTGCATTGATACAAGAGGACAGCAGTGCCCCCCTCACACATGCGCAGACCAGCAAATTTTGTTCCCTTCCACACCAACCTCATATATTAAAATGAACTGTCTCAATTAAAAGTCACAGCACATCCCACAGTAGCCAATATAGTCACAGTGCATCCCACAGTAGCCAATATAGTCACAGTGTGTCCCACAATAGCCAATATAGACACAGTGCATCTTACAGCAGCCAATACAGTCACAGTGCATCCTACAGTAGCCAATATAGGCACAGTGTGTCCCACAATAGCCAATATAGACACAGTGCATCTTACAGCAGCCAATACAGTCACAGTGCATCCTACAGTAGCCAATATAGGCACAGTGCGTCCCACAGTAGCCAATATAGGCACAGTGCGTCCCACAGTAGCCAATATAGGCACAGTGCGTCCCACAGTAGCCAATATAGTCACAGTGCATCCTACAGTAGCCAATATAGTCACAGTGCATCTTACAGTAGCCAACAGTAACATGTTCCCAATAACCAATAGTAAAAGTGCCTTCCCATAGAGAATAGTCACAGTTCCCCAGTGTTCCCATAAAGAACCGCTGCTGGCTTCCTCTGCACAGACAGGAGACACAGGTTACAGGATTACTGCAGCCTGTGAGGTGGTGAAGGCAGCACCATGGGTGGAATCTGGACTGCAGATGCACACGATATGACGACTCGTGAAGTCACCGCATCGCTCCCATCAGTGAATGCCAGCGTGCACAGGGCAAAGACTTGTAAGCGGTGCCATGGTGATCATTTGTACCAATGTCTTAAAGCAACACTGGCATGATGGATGAAGGGGTTGCCATTTTTTCCGGCACTTGAGTGGGCTCCTCCAGTACCTTTGGGCACTTGCCCAGGTATGCCGGGTGGTGGCCCTGAGCTGATTGTACATAACACTCTGCATGTAGAATGTCATAGAGCAGGAAGGGCTGAGCAGATTGTACATAGTGTCTTATCTGCAGGCAGCATGTTATAGAGCAGGAGGAGCTGAGCAGATTGTACATACTATTTTATCTGCAGGCAGCATGTTATAGAGCAGGTCGTGTACCTGTAGCGTAAGTTCAAAGGGGAAGTCAAAGTACATAATAAAACATCCAAAAATCTGCAGCAATCCACATGATGTACTTCTTATTGGTTGTTGAGTACTTATCTTCAGAATTTTGTGAAAATCCTGGACTTGCCCTGAGAAATAAAGTATCTGCTAACAAAAAGATTTATCCCAAGAGGCAGACCACATGGTCAGCATACAATTTATTAGGTGAGGGGGACTTTGTATGCGCTGAGCCAAGGGGAGCCGCCAGATTATGAACAGATACAAAATCATTAAAATTAGGTACAATTTGTACTATTTAATTATGGACAAAAATAATTAAACTTGGTTTTTTTCTCCCCTTTTTTTGCCAATAAACTAAATTTTCAAACCTATTAATCATTTTAGTCTTTATATCCTCGTCCGAGTAGTTTAACCCTTTGATTTTTTGTTTTTGGTACATTTGTGCAGTATATCAAGTACTGGGTATCTATCTGCCCAAAATGTGGTAGATAGGGGCAGCTAGCTATGCTTGTGGTACATTTTAAGTTAGAAAAATTTGTTTACTTAGTTATTTTGGCCCTGAGATTATTGGAATTTGTGGTTTTTGTCTGGAATTTGTGTGGGAACCAAAGTAAAATATTGGGTGGGATCATTTAGAAGGTTTTTTTTTTTGGGGGGGGGGTGTAAAATATTGATGACCTATAGAAGGTCATCAATATCAGGTTGGAGCACAAAATCTAGCCCCCCACTGGGCTGCTGTTTGAAGAGAATTTTTGGACAGGGTCTCTTCCATTCTTCTCATTATGAACACTGACACAATTGGCAGAATGAGAGAGACCGCAGTTAATAACAAATGAATCGTTTCCCTGTAAGCTGCAATAAGTGTTGCCTTAGATGTACGGGATAATGAGGAGTCCGGAAAGACCTTTCCGAGACCTTTCAAATAGCTCATAATTCCAAAAATTACATTTGCGCTCATGTTATACATTTTGATGATGCTCTTAGCGAGAGGTCAATGAGAATGTAACAGCTTTTTGATATTAGGAGATCGATCAGAGGGCTGTGTATTCTCAGTACAGTGGAGTAATGGGAAGAACGTCCTGAAGGATGGGAAATTTTACATTATGAAGGCGCCCACAGTAGTTGTATTAATGGGAATATGTTTAGTTACTTGTCCCTTGATAATAGACTTAATTTTTATAGTTCAGATTAAGAAAGGAGCTTAGGAAAGCTTTCTAAGGCCAAATTCACATGACCGCGCGGGGGGGCCTTTGTACGGCCGTGCCGTACATGCATCCCCATAGACGGCAATAGCCTCACGGAACGTTTCAGTGAGCACAACGTGTGCTCACTGTACCAATCCGTAGGCGCAAAAAGATAGAGCAGGCTCTATCTTTGCCCGTATTCACGGACGTGGAGCATTATTTTCAATGGAAAGAGTCACCCCTCCTCATCTACAGTGTGGCTCATGTATGGCCTTCTGGCTACGGCCAGGCGGGCATACGTTCGTGTAAATGTATCCTTAGGGATAGGCCACATATTACGTACCTATTTCGTAAAATGTCATGTGACTGCTATAAAAATTCTTGGCTGATTCTCCAATGCCATGGTCTGGTGAATCTGTCTGCAATGAAACTTTGGAGTTACATAGGTATATAATATGGTACAATCAGCGGTGGTAATGAAAAAAAAAATTTTTAACCCCTCTCACAAAAAAAAAGAAGCTCTTGTACATCTCTGTTGAGAAAAAGCAGAAATGTCATGGCTCCTTCAAGATGAGAAGAAAAAGGAAAGTTTTCCCAAATCTGAAAGTTATCACTTATCCACAGGGTCCGGGATAATATGCTGATGGGTGAAGGCCCAAACCATTCACCATCTATGGGGACTGCAGGAGATAGCTAAGCACTCTAATTTCTGAGATTAAATATTCGGTATATATGGTCTCCGGCTGCATAGAATTGCGCTATTACCAGACTATTACCTAACCTACAGGTTCGAACAGTCATGCCTCCCCCCTTTACGTCCTTCTAGGTCAGCTTGGCGTGGAAGTGGCATGAGGAGGAAGATAATCGAATGCCTGGCGGTTCACTATTTCAGGTCATCTATGCTAGAAAACTGTTGTACAAGCTCTGATAAATGTCCCCCCATAGAACGCATGCGCAACCTTCCACATAACTGTCGGTCGAAGGGGTCCCAGTTGTCTGACCCATCACAAATGTTACTCCCTTTATTGTCGATGATATTAAAACTTGAGCTAACCGTCCTAAGAAATGTAAGGAATTTGCGGACTCTACAGCTCAGTCTGTTTGGCTGTGGAGAGATCCATCTGCGCAGTGAAGGGTCAAGTTTTTGAGGCAATTGTCTGAAACTTGGTGAATATTGAAGTAACTAAACCTTTGAGGCTATTTGTTTTGCATTGCAGAAATGAATAGAGCAGGGAATAATAGTAATATACTTCATTAAGTAAAGCAGATTTTCTGTGTCTTTTTTTCTGCTTCTTTCTCCTATAGTAAGCAGTGTACCTTCAGATAGATTTGGAGTCCAAAGATGAACTCTTTCCATACCTAGAACATTGCGCAGCCGCAGTGCTAATCAGCCGGCTGCGCAAGGAAATTTGAAACGTGCATGCGCAAGATTTGCTGAATGACGGGTGTACAGGTGGGACCAGACGGTCCTCCGAGAGTGGGGGACGTGCATAAATTTAAAAGACTAGAGCACTGAGATTTTGTGACGTAGCCTAAGTCCCTTTGACTAATTTGCATATCTTTAAAAACTCTTTTTATTAATAATCACACGAATCTATGATACAACAATAACAGATCCGCAATCAATATGACAGAACAAACCTGTGAGTGCAAGTAGTTTACCATCAGTGAATCTGTGGGTAGATTTCCTCCAAATAAGGAAGAAAAAGGGACACAGAAACAGATTTCTTCAATAAAGTATATCACAAATTTTCCATCTTCATTTATATAATGTTGTCAAGACTTTAGTTATGCTGTAAGCAGAGGTTTTGTTCTACATAATGAGACCCATGCACTATACTTTTTGGCTTTTGGACCTTGTCCCCAACATGCCTTACGCTGAAGTGCAGTTGGATCTGTCTGTGCTTTTTAGCCCCAAAATGTACAGATTGGGTCAAATTTAAAAGAAGGGAAACACGACGAAATGGCCCCTTAGTAAATGTGCCCCATTGTGTATATTTGCTTCCACTAAGGAACCAGAGGAAGAAAGATTGGTGAGGGAGCTTCAAACAAACCCTATTAGAAAGTTTTCATTATACGATGCTTTTTTTTGCCTAATCTTTGACACGAGTTCAGTAGAAATTACAACTTCAGCTTAAGTCTTAAGTAATGTGAGACCGGGTGTTGGAGACATGCCGCTGACAACCCCATTAAACAGACTGTCACTGCATATCCATGTATCCCAGGGAACTAGACTAGAATCTGTAACATATGTAAATACGTAATACACTAACCTGTGGTCTACTTGTAGGATACAAAAGCAACAGATTTGAATGTTGTGTGGGTTAAAAATATGTAATTACATATACAGGCAGTCACCTACTTAAGAGCACCCGACTTACAGACGACCCCTAGTTACAAACGGATCTCTAGTAATTGGTAATTTAAAGTACTTTATAACTTGGCTACAATAAACAGTTATAACTGCAGGTGTCTGCAATTAAGCTTTATTGATAATCCAGGTTTTTATGACAATCCAACATTTTTAAAATCCAATTGACCCAAAAAAGTCTGGAGTTACTATTATAAATTATACAGTTCTGACTTACATACAAATTCAACTTAAGAACAAACCTACAGAACCTATCTTGTACATGACACGGGTACTGTCTGTATAATATATATATACAGGCTGTCCCCGTGTTTAGCCATCTCTATAGACTCACGTGACGGCCGGGTCTAAAGGGGTTAACCAGAGCTGCTGTGGGTCTAATAAGACCCAGTAAAGATCTGATCAGCATCACCAGTCACAGAGGGGGTTGTTTTTCCTGTAACTAGAGATCTTATAGATGCATCAGTTACAGGAAAAAACTTGTATAAGGAAACAAAAAGAAAAAAAAACCTGTGAAAATCTCCCCCAGGGGTCTTTTTTGACCTCATGAGGGAAAAGTAAAAACACACACACAAAAAATATTAATGAATATTCATAAAAATACATTCGCATTAACCCATATAATAAAAAAAATAAATCCCTTGCTACATTACAATAAACATCGCCATAGTTGCCCCATTTGCATGAGACTATACATATTATATGTCAAGACGACCAAAACAAAATGGGGAATTCATTCATAATGATTAATAACAAATTTGAGTTAATTTAAAAAAGTAAGAGAAATATGTACTATAAATTACAAAAAAAAGCCTTTTTTCCACTTAAAGGGAACCTGTCACCAGGGACCTCATTTTCACTAAAGACTGGTTGCAGAAGCCCATCACACCTGCAATACAAAAATGTCTCTCTGCCTTTTTAAGCATTTGGATTACAGTATAATTGTGTGTTTTAATTTACTTTGCACCATGACAAAATCCTGGGGTAGTCCCAGGGTTTGGGCTTTGGTTTGGATGCATTTCAAAAAACAACATGTGACATGTCTGTGTTACTCACTCCTCAGATCCTAGCCCCCACTTTTATGCTCTTTTACAGCTCCTCACTTCCTTCACCAGGCTATGACCTCTGTGAAAGGAGGAGCTGTACAGGAGCACAAATGCATTTTTACACTGCAGGTGTAATGAGCTCCTGTAACCTGTCGTTACTGAAAATGAGGTCCCTGGTGACAGTTCCCTTTAAGTAAAACTAAAAATGAAAAAAAAAAGCAATCTTTAAACTTTTATTACCGTATTTTCCGGACTATAAGGCGCACTTAAAAGCCTTGGATTTCCGTGGAAATCCAAAGTGCGCCTTATAGTCCGGTGCGCCCTATCTATGGCACAGGGCAGCGGACCATACTTACATAGGTCCCCGCTACCGGAGACCGGAGATCTCCAGCGGGAACTGCAGACCACGCGGCATGAACAACTTCTGCCGCGTGGTCTGCAGTTCCCGCTGGAGATCTGCTGTCTCCGGTAGCGGGGACCTATGTAAGTATGGTCCGCTGCCCTCCTCCACCTCCCGCTCACCTTCCCCGCGTTCCCCGTCGCGTCTCGGCGTCACGTCCCGTCGGGTCTCCGCCACGCCGCCGGACCTCCGCCACGCCCTCGGACCCCGCGCCTTATAGTCCGATGCGCCTTATATATGTAATTATTACATATATAAGGCGCATCGGACTAATGCGCCTTATAGTCCGGTGCGGCTTATAAGCCGCAAAATACGGTACATTTTAACTAGCTCTATGTGTTGCGGAAAAAAAAACACTGCAAAGATTTATATGGTAGCAGCAAAAAAAGTTCTGGCCCTTAAACCGCCAAATGCAAAAATTCTCTATAAATGCCGGATGATTAGAACTTTTTCCGGGACGCGTCATTTAGGGGTTAAGCTTCTGTGAGAAAGAAAGTAAACGCAGTATCTGCCGCCTCCTTTCCTGGCAAGTGCCTTTTAATTATTAAAGTAAAGTATTTCTTTTGGGGCTTGGCAGATTATTACACGAAAAGATTAGTGGGTTACAAAGTATATTACTGCCTTCCACCACACTCATGGATTTTCTGGAAGCGCCTTCTAATTTCATTTTAATATCTTCACGAAAGCGTAAATATATTTAAGGGGAAGTTGAGCTGTTGTGATAATTAATTCCCTGGTTTACTTTGTCACAATTTCCGTCATTATTATTTGGTGTTGTGTAAGGCGCGCTTATGATGTACACAGAATGGGGGAGAGTTATCTTCACGTTTCTGAGGTAAAACTGTTCTCGTTGCCCATGGAAACCAATCAGAGCTCAGCTTTAATTTCATTAGCAGCTGTGGAAAAATGAAAGCTGAGCTCTGATTGGTTAAACAGTTATGCTCTAAGAGACTTAGTATAAATCTTCCCCAATACGTTCATAATCTCCGTTCTCTGCATGAGAGATATGCAAGTAAGGTTTCTAAGACATATTACCGGTACCTACACTCACCGGCCACTTTATTAGGTACACCATGCTAGTAACGGGTTGGACCCCCTTTGCCTTCAGAACTGCCTCAATTCTTGGTGGCATAGATTCAACAAGGTGCTGGAAGCATTCCTCAGAGATTTTGGTCCATATTGACATGATGGCATCACACAGTTGCCGCAGATTTGTCGGCTGCACATCCATGATGCGAATCTCCCATTCCACCACATCCCAAAGATGCTCTATTGGATTGAGATCTGGTGACTGTGGAGGCCATTGAGTACAGTGACCTCATTGTCATGTTCAAGAAACCAGTCTGAGATGATTCCAGCTTAATGACATGGCGCATTATCCTGCTGAAAGTAGCCATCAGATGTTGGGTACATTGTGGTCATAAAGGGATGGACATGGTCAGCAACAATACTCAGGTAGGCTGTGGCGTTGCAACGATGCTCAATTGGTACCAAGGGGCCCAAAGAGTGCCAAGAAAATATTCCCCACACCATGACACCACCACCACCAACCTGAACCGTTGATACAAGGCAGGATGGATCCATGCTTTCATGTTGTTGACGCCAAATTCTGACCCTACCATCCGAATGTCGCAGCAGAAATCGAGACTCATCAGACCAGGCAACGTTTTTCCAATCTTCTACTGTCCAATTTCGATGAGCTTGTGCAAATTGTAGCCTCAGTTTCCTGTTCTTAGCTGAAAGGAGTGGCACCCGGTGTGGTCTTCTGCTGCTGTAGCCCATCTGCCTCAAAGTTCGATGTACTGTGCGTTCAGAGATGCTCTTCTGCCTACCTTGGTTGTAACGGGTGGCGATTTGAGTCAATTTTGCCTTTCTATCAGCTCAAACCAGTCTGCCCATTCTCCTCTGACCTCTGGCATCAACAATGCATTTCCGCCCACAGAACTGCCACTCACTGGATGTTTTTTCTTTTTCGGACCATTCTCTGTAAACCCTAGAGATGGTTGTGCGTGAAAATCCCAGTATATCAGCAGTTTCTGAAATACTCAGACCAGCCCTTCTGGCACCAACAACCATGCCACGTTCAAAGGCACTCAAATCACCTTTCTTCCCCATACTGATGCTCGGTTTGAACTGCAGGAGATTGTCTTGACCATGTCTACATGCCTAAATGCACTGAGTTGCCTCCATGTGATTGGCTGATTAGAAATTAAGTGTTAACGAGCAGTTGGACAGGTGTACCTAATAAAGTGGCCGGTGAGTGTATATTCATCTGGTCAAATTATAACTATTAACCTCTCAAATCTTTCCAATCTATGTAAAGGTGTAACTAACCCTTTTGGAATCCTATTATGTAGGATGTGTCTTTCATAGTATTGTCTCCGCGTATAGAGAATAGACATCTTATGGTGCCCTAAAGCACCGGGGCCTATGTCTTTCTGCACCCCTACAAGTTGCCTACCTTCATTTTTGAGAGATATCAGGACTCTGTGACATGAGCAACAAGTTTTGTGTGTTTTTAATCCACAAAGGCAGCTAAAAATGTAGTTGGGAATGGGAGCTGCACACAAAGATCCAATTCCCAACCATGTTTTTTTTTTTTTACTAAGAATAAATTCTGTGGCACTTCCCTAATTTTATGTTAACTCAAAATACTGTGCACTTGTGTGTCCCCAAAGAATTATTATGACTGATACAAAAAGATAGAACACACTATTATAATGGACATACAATCATATAGTTTGTTTATATCTTTACTTATTCATACAATATAAACATTTCCGAATATAAAAAAACCTTTTGATAAAAATGCCCCCTTTAGTATAATAAGAATATCCTCAATTTCTAGTATAGTATAATCAATGCTTAAAGGGGTTTGCCCATGCAAGAAAATTCTCAAATTTCAATCCCCTAGTGATGTTTACACAATAAAGATCATTTTTAATCCCTTGTAAATATTACTCAGTTTTATTGATGTTTTAGCTCCTATCACTCAGTGATGGTCAGTGTAATATTCCAGAGTGTGGACGGGGACTCTCTAAGCAGACACTTCATGATCCCACTTGTGCTATGAGATGCTGTGTGCTGATAATGTGCTTAGATTATCAGAGTCCAGGTTTATCTACACTTTCATTTAGCTTCTGAACATTCCTTAGTATCTGACACAAGGGAACACGAAAGGTGAGAAAGATCAGAGAGGATTATATCTATGAGATGCCTATTGCACACAGTGACATTGCACACAGTGACATTCTCAGTTCTGCTATCTCTGTGCCTCCCTATCCTGAATAAAGACCTTCTCTGTCTGTAGCTTGTAGAGTAAGTCTTGTCACACTGCTGTTCGCTGGCAGGAAGTGTCTGTGTGTGTGGGAGCTCCTCTTGGAATGCATGGGGATGCGCTGATGCAGAGAGGAGCTCAGTGTAGCGTCAGACAGGAGAAGAATATGTTCTGCCCGACCCTAGATTTCCCGCCTCGGAGGTCACCGCCGCCCGTAACCGTTTTTATATTTTGATAGATCGGGCATTTTGGGATACGATGATACCTAATATGTTTGTGATTTTTGCAATATGCAACAACCCCCACCTCTGTATGAAGAGGACTCAGCCCGTTAGCCCTCTTCATACATCCCTTATACCTCTGCGCCGTAGAGCTACGGCACAGAGCGTTAAGGGGTTGAGAATCTTCTCTTCGTGGGAATACCCCTTTAAATGGAACCTGTCACCACGGACCTCACTTGCCGTTTTTGTGGGAAATCTCACCTGTTTACCTACAAAAAATCCCCCCCAAAGTCAGGCAAATATGACTCTTCTCACCTCATTTTTACATGAGATGAGTCAAGTTTGGGGCATTCAGGGGAGTGTTAGTTATGAAGCCCCTGTCTTCTGTTCCATAGCACCTAGGAACAAGCTTTTTTGTGTTATATTAAAGAGAAGAATCTCAGATGACATGAGGCTCGTTGTTCTGTGAGCTACAGAGCTGGACATTCAGGCAGTTAAAAAATAGGCAATCTTTATCTGCAACTCACATTTCCAACTATGTCTTTAGCTGCCTGTATCTCTGGTTCTGTAGTTCACAAAGCCATAAGCCTGATGTGATCTGAAAGATGAGATCCCTGTGTTTTATAAGACGTAAAAGCTTGTTTCTAGGTGCTATAGAACAGAGGGTAGGGGCTTGTAAAGTGACACCCCCCTGCATCCACTAAACTTTACTCATCTCATGTAAAAATGAGGTGAGAAGAGTCATATTTGCCTGACTTTGGGAGAGATTTTTTGTAGGTAGTTTAGTGGGGTAAAACCTGATGACAGGTTCTCTTTAAATAAAAATCATGTAATTTCAAATAATACCTAAAACAAGGAGGATAGTTTATATCCTTGGTGAAGGTTGTCCGAGCAGAATCTAGAGAGTGTTGTAATAGGCAATTTATCACTTGTAGCAATCGCAGGTGGCCGTCTTGCACCTGTGTGACATCACATGACGGGCAAAACGAGCCGTGCACCTGTGTGACATCACATGACCAGGGACAGGGCTTTATCCACTGGAAGTAAACAAAGAAGGACAGCAAGCAGAGATCTAGTAAACTGTGATTTATTGATACAGAAAGTATATTGGAAAATTTTATCACCTTTTATTATACAAACAATATCAAATATTTTCTGAAAGTTGACAACCCCTTTAAGGTCCGCGTCTTTACCTACCATTTAGGCTCCTCCATGCTAGATCCCCATAACTAAGTTTTCCGTAGTCTCAGTTGAAGGTTATAGCTTTGGAGTGCAGTAACATCGCTGTAAACATGCAGTTTTATAAATAAAGTTGTTTTAGTGTATTCTTGTGTACATAATGTTTTTGTGAACTTTGGTGCATAAATGTTGTGTTTAATCATTTTTTTCTCTTTTTGCTCAGCCTCCCGAGATTACAGAAGCTGCTGAGTTGCTATGAGTGTAATGAGCCTGTCTTTTTGGGAGAACGCTATGGTTATGGATTGGGAGCGAGGGGCTACAGTTATATTACCGGTGGAGGCGGGTAAGAGATTAATACCATCTATTTGATGCCATTCAAATATAAATCCGCCAAAGTGCTTCCACTTAATATTCTAAGTCTTACGGTATATATTCCAAGCTCACGGCGAGCAGGGATCAGATGGCGCTATTTTAATTACATTTACTTTTCAGTGGTTGCAAATAACTGCAGAGCCTGTGGGGAGCCGGGAATAGACACGTTTGTGAATGGTTCTGCATTGCAAGCGACCATTAACTCCTAATGTGGAGCTCAATGATTTATGGATCTCGCTGTGATGCTTCTACCATCAGGGAAGCAACCAGTGGAGTGTTACCGCTCTGTTATTGACTGTCTAATCTCTTTACTGTCTAATATGCAGATCTCGTTGTGAATGACACACTTGAAGATTATATCAGGAGGATTATCAGTAGAAATATAAGAATGGCTGGACCATTATACAACCTCTTGTGTCACCCCTCATCCTCATAGACTGTAAGCTCTTGTGAGCAGGGCCCTCACTCCTATTGTTCCATATGACTGTTTGTTCTTTGTAATGTAATACAGTTGTATATGTCCCCTATGATTTGTAAAGCGCTACGGAATTTGATGGCGCTATATAAATAAAGATTATTATTATTATTATACATATACCGAATTATCTGCCCCTTCCTGATTTCTTAATCTTTGGGATATTTGCGATGTTCCGTATCACCAAACCGCGACGTTTCGATTCTCATTGAATCTTTATCAAGCTTGATAAAGATTCAATGAGAATCGAAACGTCGCTGTTTTATACCTGGATGAATTGTAAATAAAGAATCGTTGGAATTTAACCCCTTCGGTGCTGTGGTCTTCTCCATTCACTATGTCTGCATGGGGTTTTGCTGAGCACCCGGACCCTGGGCTGCGTGCACCTTATATTTGACCCACTACAGTCTTTTGGACTGCTGCCTTTCTCCTTTTTCGTATCACCAAACAACATAACACAAGTAAAGCCAAAATGCAGTTTCTAAAGGGAACCTGTCACCTCTAAACCACAAACAAATCTTATGCCTCTACATGTTTCTTAATGCTGCTACTATGTGTCCTCTCCGTTTCACCAGTCTTTCATTCCTTCTCTTGTGTGTCCCATATCCAGTCAAGGAGGCGGAGAGCTCTTGAATCCAGTTCCCCGCCTTTCTGCTCTGCCCCTCCGTTCCATGTCACTGACTCTGAGTCTGTAATACCCGCACATGCTCAGTGTCTCTGTTGTTTAATTTTTGACCCCGAGGCTCCCTGCCGGCTCTAGAGGTGCGCCACACGTGCCTGTACGACAGTCCATTTCTTGGTTCATTGAAATGGTGCAGAGGGACAGTGGTCCAAAGTTGAGAAAAGGCAAGAAAGCTTGACTGAATCCAAGAGCTCTTTCAAGTCCTGGCTACATTCACGCATTGTATGCCCGCTGTAGCGTAGTACGGCGGGCATACATCGGCACCGGGGGTGGGGGGGTGGGGGGAGCTGCTCACCCCAACCCCTCTCCATAGGAATACATAGCGAACGGCGCCGTATTCCGTTGAAAGATAGATAGGACATGTCCTATCTTTCTACGGAACGGTACGGTGCCGCACGTGCGCTGCACCGTACCACTTCTGTACGGTGTCGTGAGGCCATTGAAGTGTATGGGGGACGTATATACGCTGTATATACATCGGCCAAATATACGTCCCCAATACGTTCGTGTGAATGTAGCCTTAGGGTGTATTCACATGGATGTTTGGGGGGCGCCAAATATATTTACCGCATAGGCATCTATGGTGCACAGGCTCGGTACGGTGAGCACAACAACTACTCGCCATACAGTGCTGTAAAAACAATAGAGTATGCTCCGTCTTCGCCCGTAGGAAAGGCTGTGTGGACCTATTTTCTATTGAGCTGGGAAGGGTAGGAAGCGCTTATCCCTCCTCCTCTCCAGCCCGCCTGACTTTTGCCGGGCATGCGTTCATGTGAATATATCCTTAGGGCGCTGGAGAGGAGGAGTGACCCCTTCCATAGAAAACAGCGGCGCACAGCCGCACACACAGGAAAAGATAGAGCATGCCGGGCCGCCATTGCCATCTATGGGGACGTTTATGGGGGCACAAATTTTCGGCCGCATATACATCCCTAAACACAGGCGTGTGAATGAGGCCTTACCTGGATATGTGACAAGAAGAGGAACACAGTTGACTACTAGTAGTAGTTTTCAGATACATGTACAATACAGGCTTGAATAAACTCCTGTTTCCAATGTATACTGCACATTAGAGGAACAGGTTCCCTGTATGAAAAAGTAATTGCCCCTTCCCTTAAAAACAAAAAAGAACAGTTTTCCCACATTTTTGATAAGCAGAGCCCATTTTCCCGAGCCTCAGCCTGGCCCGATTACTGCCAGATCTGTTCTGCAATTATTTATTAAAGAAAATTGTAAATTTGGTGAAAATTTTTACAAATGTCGTTTTCTGATTTCTCATCATAAAGCTAGTCTAACAGCCCAAATTAGTTTTTAATTAGCATTAACCATATGGCTACTTTATGTTTACGTAGTTTATTCTGAAAATGATTCAAATTTTTACAATTATTTTTATTTTATTCGGACTTTGGACAAATCGAACGGCAATTTTCCATATTTTCAAGGAATTACTTAATTTTAATTAAAGTGGGGACAGGAGACTAGAAAAAAGGGCGCTGAATGTGTAGGTTAACTCAGGATAGCTGGATATCAATAATTTGTATAGGTGTGCACTCACCTTGTTGAGTTGCGCAAAATGGCACAACACATATAGCAGGTACAGGTAGTCCCCGGGTTACATACAAAATAGGGTCTGTAGGTTTGTTCTTAAGTTGAATTTGTATGTAAGTCGGAACTGTATACTTTATCATTGTAACCCCCAGCCAAATTTTTTGGTCTCTGTGACAATTGGATTTTAAAAATGTTGGATTGCCATTAGAACCGGGATTAGCAATAAAGCTTCATTGCAGACACCTATACTAACTGTCATAGCTGTTTATTGTAGTCTAGGGCTAAAGTACAGTAAATTGCCAACATCCAGAGGTCCGTTTGTAACTAGGGGTCGTATGTAAGTCAGGTGTTCTTAAGTAGGGGACCGCCTGCATTGTTAAAATTGGAGCGGTCTGCAGCCTCTTGGGGTTCCGATGGGTTTACCCGTCCGGTGTGGGAACAGTGAGTTAATTTTAATTAAAGGATTACTTTTATAGCAGTTTTAAAAGTTTTGTTTTTCTTAGAGATTCCTCACAAATCACCCCATTTCTAAAACTGTACCCGCACACTATTTTCAACCAGACTTTAAGCATCTCACGAGATTTAAAAACAATAGGAGGTTCTATATGGAGTTTTCAGACTTTGCCAATTAATTTTAAATTTTTTATACACCACATTGCATAGATGACATGTTATCTTTATTCTATGTGTCAGCACAATTACAGCGATGTTTATATGGCGTTTTTTATGTTTGACTTGTTTTACAGAATACAAAACACATTTAAGGAGACATTCATAAGCTTTTCCATCACCGTGTTCTAAGGGGCATATCATTTTTATTTTTATGTTATGTTTTTGAACTTGTTTTGTGTTGGACGAGTATTATGTTTGGGTAAATGTTGCTTGTTGATCACTGTATCCTGTTTTATGAGGTTGAATGTGAAAATATCATAAGGTTGTATAATATTTTCTTATTTTTTTTTATCCATGGTCTCCTGCCTTCTAAAAGCGACTTCTAAAATTATGCTTATTCGCCAGAAGAGTGTTCAACGGGCTTTACCAGAAATCCCCCTTGCTCCAGCTTCACTGGCTGTTACACTGTGCAAGAGCACTTTCCCCTCCCACTTGTGAGTTTACATCAGACAGAGGGAGTGTCATGCTGATGGAGAAGGCGTTTAGGCTGGATAATGTAACAGCCTGTGAAGCTACAGAATAATTAGCATAATTATAAAAGTTGATTTTACAGAGGAGGCGGCCATGGATAAGAAATATAAGCAGATTCCCTTAGTTTATCATGATGGATTTTTATGGTAGATTTCCTTTAACAGGTCTCAAAGCTTGGAGTAGCCGCTCCGGTACAATGTAGTGCCCCCCATAATCATGTGGATAACATAGAATAAGAAAACTATCTCCTACATAATGTCTATTGAATATGTATATAAGTTTAATTAGCTAATACGTATTTATGTCATTGTTTCTGTACACAATTTTATGATCACCATTCGTTCTGCTCTGTCTCCTAGAATGGTGTTTAGCAAAGCAGCTGTGAAGGAATTTATTGGCAGTAAATGTCGGTGTTACAGCAACGATGCCCCCGATGATATGGTGCTCGGGATGTGCGCCAGTGGCCTGGGCATCTCTGTCACCCACAGCCCACTATTCCATCAGGTGAGAGGCTAATGTTGTGCTCATTGCTATATGTTGTGCTGTTCCTTTGTTTAATTCTCTTACAAATGTTCTAAAAAAGTCGCAGGGTTGTCACCATAAATGCCACATATGTTTGTATGTATACAGAATCCGTATAGTAGAAATCCACCTGATGTATAACACGGTGCCTACAGATAGGACACATGTTCTAGCTCATCTTCTCCTGCTTTACAACATACTACTTGCTGGTAGGACACTCTGTATAATCTCCTCAGTTTATCCTTCTCTGTAACATCCTACACATGCTGCTCCTTCTGCTTTATAGCATGCTGCCTAAAGAGCGGACACTTTCTGAAATCTTGTCAGCTGCTCCTGCTGTATAACATGCTGCCCACAGATAGATCCCTTCTTAAAATGTGCGTCCTATGTTATAACATGGTGCCTGCAGACACCAGGACACTACATACAATCTGTTCAGCTTCTCCTCTATCAAATGTTGACTTCAAATAGCACACTGTATACAATATCATCAGCTCCTTATGCATGCTACATAGAGAAAGACTACTTACCATCTGATCCGTTCCTCCTGCTCTATAATATACTACCTACAGATAGGTCACTATATACCATCTGGTCCGCTCCTCTTGCTGTATAACATGCTACCTGCAGATTTGACTCTATACACAATCTGCTTAGCTGTCCCTGCTCTATAACACACTGCCTGCAGTTTGAACACTGTATAGAATCTCCTAATGCTCCATCGCATGCTACTTACACATAGGACGCCTTATATGTAAATATGTGAAACCAAGAGCTCCCGCCACCTTACAGGACATGTTCCATGATGCTGCAGGGACTCCTTCCTTATATATAACTATGTTGCTTGAAGACTCTTCGTTGGAGTTGTCTGGTCCTTTAAATGCAGCCCAGATTACATGGGGCAGATTTACTTACCCGGTCCTGTGGCGCGTTCGGGTCTTCCGGCGATTCACTAAGGTAGTGCGCCCGATGTCCATCAGATGTCGCTACTGTGCTGAAGTCCGTTGGAGTTTACTGGAGTTCACCATCCGTTGCTGGGTGCAGGTAAGTGCGTGTCATGCAACGCTTTTTAAAAAAAATTTTGCATTTCCGAATCCGTCGGGCTTTCCGACGGCCGCGCCCCCCCCCCCCCCCATTTCCGATCGCGTGCGCCAAAAACCCGGGGCAATTCGGCACAAATCGGAAAAGTTCAGGAAACCCAACAAAAGTGTGTGATTTGGGCCCTTAGTAAATGAGCCCCCATGTTTTTCCAACCAAACACACTTGTCTGAAACTAGCCTAAGACACATATGGTGGAATACTGTATTATAAGATTGTTCATCTTAGTGTTTCGGCAGCTGTCTTTCTTAATAACTTGAATATATTAACATCTTTTAGCTTTAAATTGATAATGCTACCATGGGAATTTTGAATGACAATTCACATCTTTCAAATCCTGGTACATGGTAATTTGCATGAATGTCTAGTAAAACTGGTGCCGCTCCACTGCCCAAGTATTATTTCTGTGATTTACATGGCACTTTTTAGCGCTTAATCTTTCATGCTTAGGATAATACATTAGTTGCAGATACTAATTTAAAACCTTCACTCAGCAGGTGACCCAGCACTCACTTCATATGTCATGGCAGTATTTGCACCAATAATTACCAACAATGTTCCTTAAGCTTCATAATGCCACTTTAATATCAAGATTTCAAAAAGAAGTTATCACAATGGATATTCTGTGCTTCCAGTAACTTGTGTTTTATAGAGCAAAAGGGGCTAAAGCTTAACTCTGATTTCATAATTCGATTTTTACCAAATTGTTTTTAAATTGGGGATCCAATATGACAATGTCCATATTGTGCTGCTCGCCCTTTTCTTTCCAGAGTTATGACATTTTCTGTATGGAAGCTGCTTGTCAAAAATCTTCCTGAGCAGCAGTGAAGAGGGCAAAGTCTAACCTCTTTCTGTATCTGCCCTGAAGCTCAGTCAAATTTAGGCTGCCCACATTTGCCATGATGCCTTGTGTTTTCTCTTTAACTAATTTAGCAGTAAATCTATATAGTGTACATACAGGTTATATATAGTGAATAGCCCACAAGCATCAATCACATGGAGGAACGTGGAGAATGTAATAAATAGTAGAAATCAGTAGTGAAATAGTTACATGTAGTGTATAGTCTTTGCTGTGTGAGCACTAAGGATTAACAGCTGTCTTCTTTGTAGGACAGTAGGAGGTAAACAGATTAATATATAGCTTTATTGATAAATATGCAGATAACTTACTTATAAATTGTAATTTCTGCTCACACACCTTTATTTTAATGTTTCTGTCCAGCTCCTCCTGCTCTATAACTTGCTGCATAATATGTGACAAATTACTTCCAGTACTGCCCTGTCGTATTTCTTAAGATAGGAACCATGTTTTTCTATTTGCGCAGTGTCCTTTGAGCCTTACTTATAAATGCTTTGTCCACAGTTAAAATTGATGTCAAATTGTTGGCCTTTTTCCTAATACTATTACCAGGAGAAGGTCAGCTACATGCTAATGCAGTAATTGCATGTATTTTGGAGGCCGTCTCATCATTTAGCACTCTACACTATTTGCCGTGTCACTGATATCTACAGCGGAGAACATGTTGAACTGACCTTAACACACACATTAGTTTTGGACGCTATTATCAAAATTGCTAAAATGGTCGAGAGATGGTGGCGGAGGCTCATTATAATTAATGAAACCAAATAAACGGTGAATAGATGTTGTTGAATCCATAATGACATAATGACAAATAGGGATAATCAGGGACAACAGAGCTAGAACTAAGGCTGCCACGTGTGCCGAAACATTGTAGGACCTACACTCGTAACGCATCAAGAAGTTGGGTCATGATGATACATCTAAGGACTTACAGTAAAAAGATAAGTTTACTGCGGGAAATTGTACAATTGTAAATATACTCAAGGATTTTGTTGAATGGACTTTGCAGGATACAAGATTAGATACGGACAGGTATTGGGGCTGCATTGTATTCTGTGGGACAATGTTGCTGCTGGGCCTGAAGATCCTGCACTCTCGTACAGTGGGGAAGCTGACTTCAGGGTTGGTGCCATAAATGCTCCATTGGAGTGAAATCTGATGTTGTAGGCCAAGGATGTATTGTAACCTGCAAGAGACCTCGCTGTATTCATCGTATTCTCAGTCCCATTGACAGATTGGTATTGTCCTGTATCCTAAACTGAACCTGGATTCATTTCAGTCTGTATCTGTCCGTTTTTTTTCATACACGCTAATACCACTGCCTGGATGGTGGATAGTGAAACTTTAGGACCATCTTTACTGGTGATCTGTCTGGAGTCTGTTTACTGTGTGTGTATGACCAAGGACTGTGGCGTTGGTAAGCCGAACTAAATTCCATTCCAACTCCAGCTTCTCCAAAATGGTCACCAACTCCATGACTCTGACTCCACAGTCCTGGTCACTCTAGCAGTGCTGAGATAAATTCATTCCCATTGCCTTATGCCTCTGATCTGTAACAAAAGAACTTCACTACTGAGCATGTACATAAAGTGCAGCCACATTCATTTAAACTAAAAGATGGATCAGAGGTGCACAGCTCACGCCTACAGGTTGCAATGAGTCCAATGCCAGAGTCCAATGAGCTTTTCCATAACGGATGTGACATAACGCATGTAACATAGCGGATGTAACATAACTGTCATTGGTGCAGAAGGCTGGATAGCAGTGAGAGCAGCTGAGAAGTCCCTACCGCTCAAGAGTTCACTCCTGCTGCTCTGCTCACTCCTGACACTGGTTTTAGGAGTCAGGTTAAGAACACAGAGCAAAACATCCACAGGAGAGGACCCGGGAGTGGTAAGTACTTGTCAGATGATCTGACCTTTCCTGCTCCTAGCACAGCATGGAGGAGAGGGGAAGCCAGCGAAGGAAGGGAATTATGTATTTTTTGTCTGCACGGGGAGGGGGGGCCTCCAGTATCATTACCGTAGTTTTGTGCAAAAAATCCTTTGATTTTCTCAGAAATCAAAGATGCGCCTTATAGTCCAGTGCGCCTTATATATGAATCGTACTTACAGACAACAGCTGCCTTGAACTGTGCACAGGTCTGCCACCTGCTGGTCATTCATCCTTATAATCGGTGAGCCTTATATATGAACCTAGATGTTTTAGCAGGCATTTATTGATGGAGCGCCTTATAATCCGGTGCACCTTATAGTCCGGAAAATACTGTAGTTTTATTCTTTGAGGGTCACAGAGGTGGTGGAGAGGAGCACAGGAGGGTCACAGTCTAAAGGAAGGGGTCTATAGGCAGTAATAGTCTTTAGGAGTGGGGTGTTATCTATGGGATTATCCAATGAATATCACTAAGATACTTTTAATAATTACCGTATATACTCGAGTATAAGCCGACCCGAGTATAAGCCGAGGCCCCTAATTTTACCACAAAATACTGGGAAAACCTATTGACTCGAGTATAAGCCGAGGGTGGGAAATGCATTGGTCACAGCCTCAGCAGTATATAGCCAACCAGCTCCTGCCCCAGTCTATATAGCCAGCCAGCCCCAGTGTATATAGCCTGCCAGCCCCTGCCCCAGTGTATATAGCCTGCCAGCCCCTGCCCCAGTGTATATAGCCTGCCAGCCCCTGCCCCAGTGTATATAGCCTGCCAGCCCCTGCCCCAGTGTATATAGCCTGCCAGCCCCTGCCCCAGTGTATATAGCCTGGCAGCCCCTGCCCCAGTGTATATAGCCTGCCGCCGCTGCCCCAGTGTATATAGCATGCCAGCCCCTGCCCCAGTGTATATAGCCTGCCAGCCCCTGCCCCAGTGTATATAGCCTGCCAGCCCCTGCCCCAGTGTATATAGCCTGGCAGCCCCTGCCCCAGTGTATATAGCCTGCCAGACGCTGCCCCAGTGTATATAGCCTGCCAGACCCTGCCCCAGTGTATATAGCCTGCCAGACCCTGCCCCAGTGTATATAGCCTGCCAGACCCTGCCCCAGTGTATATAGCCTGCCGCACCCTGCCCCAGTGTATATAGCCTGCCGCCGCTGCCAGACAGATCGCACAGAAGATATACAGGGGTCACCGGAAAGGTGAGTTTAGATATATTTATTTTTTTGACTCGAGTATAAGCCGAGTTTGGGTTTTTCAGCACATTTTTTGTGCTGAAAAACTAGGCTTATACTCGAGTATATAAGGTATTTATGTAATGCTCATAGATTACGCAGCGCTGCACAGAACTTGCCAAATCAGTCCCTGTCCCCAATGGGGCTCACAATCTAATCACCCTACCAGTATGTTTTGGAGTGTGTGAGGAAACCTGAGGAGTCGGAGGAAATCCACGCAAACACGGAGAGAACATACAAACTCATTGCAGATGTTGACCCTGGGACTTGAACCCAGAACCCAGCGCCGCAAGGCTGAAGTGTTAACCCCTAAGCCACCGTACTTTTATACTTATACGAGTCTTTTGTGCACACTGACTAAATATCATTGTAAATGTTATGATAATTGTGACATATAAAAGGGCCTGTAATGGGGGGGGGGGGGGTTCAGGCCATTGCCGGGAGCAGTGAGAGCTGTGAATACAGACCTGGCTGCACCATGATAAAATAAGCCATTAAAACCAATGCTGCTGCTACTCTTTACTTGTTAGCTCTCGGGTAAAATGTGGCTTCTTCTGAATGTTCTCAAAAAGTGAAGTAAAAACATAAAGATCACTCAATATATTGTAATATTTTGCATTTTCAGGCCCGGCCCGCCGATTACTCTAAGGATTTCCTTTCCCACCAAGTCCCCGTATCATTCCACAAACACTGGAACATTGACCCCATCAAAGTGTACAAGTCCTGGCTGGCACAAGAAAAAAGCGAAAAACCACAAAAAAGAAAATATGTCAAGGAGGATCTATGATCACAACACCCCATGTACTGCAGAAATAACCACAGCTGGAATTTGAAGTTCACAACATTTAGCGGGATGAACCCACTTTGTTCACATGATGGATCATAATGGTAATCCAAGAAGTGAGGCTTCTTGGTATAATACCATCACCTTGTGTTACAATCAGTGCTCTAATGGCTGACGCTAAAAATAATTTGTCTCCCTCCAATGGGGCTCTATTTTTATTTTTTTTAGCAATAGCGCCATTTTTGTCCATTGGTCGTACTTGGTACTACAGGTCATGTCAATTCATGTGAATATGGTTGATCTGTAATGTCACATGAAAAGATCCATATTAATCCCAGACAACTTCTTAAAGGTAGCCCCAAAATAAGCTCCTCCTGATATGTTTAAAGTTTTTTTTTAAAAAATTCTCAATGACAGGCGTCTCAAAGGTTTTCTTTCTGTGTACATTTGCAGCAGTTCATTGCAATGCAGGACAGATTTTACCAAAGGTGGAGAAGAAGCAAGACGGCTATTTCTTTTTACTTTTAGTTAGACCTAAAGTTTTTCTAAAATAACTATAAACAAGTGTTTTAGACAGGAGTTTCCCTTTAAAGGGGTTTCCTGTGTTGTAAATATATTGAAAGAGGGTCTGCTCGAAGCCAGTTCGAAGCCAGTTACTTATTGAAGATGGGTGGGTTTAGAATTTCTACCGATTCCTGTTGTATTCCACTTCCTGTGTGTCTCCAGATATCATGGGAAACACTATTGGAGACAAATAAGCCAATCAGTGGTTGTAGCAATGATTCACACGAGCCTGTGATTGGCTGACTTGCCTTCCCTAATGTTCTCCGGAGACTCCTAGGAAGTGGAGTGCAGAGTAAACTGTAGCGATGCTAAAATAGCCGGAGGGGTGCATCTATCATTCTAGCGGCCTCCAGCAAGACCCCCTTTCACCAGAAAACATCTTCTAGTTATTCCAGTTTGCTGTCATAGTTGTGACATGCAACATCAATAGCAAAGGAACCTTGTTGTAGCCGGTCTTTCCAAGCAGTGTATGCTGAACCGTGTATCACCTGGTTTCTAACATTTGGAAATTTTACTTAGAAATTTCATTTTTACCCTGAATCTATAACATGATTTATTGTTTCTACAATGGTAATGTGCAAATGGGCAATCTTCTCATAATTGTTTCAAATAATCTTTTAGCGCCTGAAAGGGGCTGGAAATGACCTTGCTTTTACAGTGTAAGAAATTATTCATTTTTATTAAAAACTAATTTTTTTTCTACTGTAGAAGCTTCCTCACACACTTCACAGCAGGCTTCTATTTCCTGAGTGCAGAACAATCCGTCATAGACACTAGCAGTATGTTATCAAGCAGCTGAGCTGCTTCTAGATGATGTTTCTTTCATGGCCCAGTGTGGTGGCATCATCCAGAAAATTAACTTTGAAGTGGGATGTAAATTTGTTTTATGAAGTCAAGGAGGCGGAGAGTTTAACACTGAAGTCAAGCTCTCCCTGCCTTACAATGCCCTCATGACTGCAATTTAAAGTCCTGCATCCATAGACATCATTGATCAGATGTTCTGAAGTCCGGTGCATAATGTCAATCACATGGGAGGAGGTATTCAGAGGCAGGGAGAGCTTGACTTCAGTGTTAAACTCTCCGCCTCCCTGACTTTATATATCTAACTTCAAAGTTAGTTTTCTGGGTGATGCCACCACGCTGGGTCATAAGAGAAACATGATCTATAAGCTGTTCATCTGCTCAATAAGATACTGGTAGTGGTTTATTAGGTCAATTTCTGATGACAGGTTCCCTTTAATTGAGCGCTAATAACCAGAAATGATCATGGAATTCAGATATACATGATGTCAGGCTGCTTCTCTAACAACTTTCTCTGCAAAATGTACAATATGGTTCTTCTTAAAGGGGATCCAAACCATTGTTGTTTTCATTATAGTTTATTAACCGTGTCTTGTTCGGCTCTGGAGGTTGTCCTTGTGTCCTCCTTCGATGCTGATTATTTGCAGTTTTGGCAGGGCTGGATGATTTACACACTGAGTCACATCGGGACATAATTTATTCATACACAGGGTGATGGATATATAAACAGAATGTTCTAGGTCCAAACAGCGGATCATCCTCCGAGCTGAGGACAGAGGTTGCCGGGAGATCTTGTAGGGTCTAACCACAGAGAGATAGAAGTGCTCAATAATGAGCAGACGATTCATTACTCTGCATTGTCTATTCCCCGTCGGTTATATTTAGTCTTTAATTTTGTTAATTAAATGCGGCCAGTTCTTAGAACAATATTGTTCTTGTTGCGATTCCATAGACAGAATGTCTCTTTCTCGGTCTAGACATCGTACAGTAAAAACGAAATCATCAATCCTGGCAAATGTTAAAGGGTTTGTGTGAAATTTAAAAAAAAAAAAGGGATATGCTTTCTTTCTGAAAACAGCACCACTACTGTCCGGTGGCTGTTGTTGGTATTGCAACTCGGCTCCTTTTTTTTATTATAACTGAGTTACCTCCCACACACAGCCATTGGCGCTGTCCATAAGTAGGCTTTCCTATTCGGAGTGGAGCAGTGCGGAGGCTCTAATGCCCCTAATAGTGATAAAGTGCTACATTATGGGCTTGTATAAGTATCAAGAGTTGGGACCGTTATGGAAATGGTAGCGGATAAAGGCAAATTAACAATCTATTTTCCTGGTTTAACATTCATTCATCCTCAGCCATTGTATTATTTCTCAGCAATTACAATGAAGCAACGTCACAATCGGCTTGGGCGGTTTGTGGTTGATGGTGCCAGATCCATTACCATCAGAACTTTCTGGCATCTCTAGCTCAAAGTTGGCACCGAGGATGGTAGGATGGTGTGTTCTCTATCCAGAAGACTTCTCGGATGTAAGGGGGAAGGTAACAAGGTAGTTTCTCTAAGGAATATGCACCGGAAAGACATACGTTTGGATGTATCCGAACCATAGCACTGATCAGAGGTAAGGAACATCCTAAAAGGGACGGCCAACAATTACTACTGTCTAAGCTAAAATCTAAGCTGAGATCCAACATTACTTTGTGAATATAGCTTCCCCGCTCTTATTTTCCCTTAGTTAAAGTGTTTTTTCTGGTTTCGTGAAAACCATCACCTATTTGTAAGGAACAGCAATTGAAAGTCACAGATCTACAACTTCTGTTTGTACAACCAGGACCAGAAGTGACCTGTTCACATGTCTATAGTCTCCCAACGGGTGAAATAAACAGTATCTTAGGTCCGAGTTTTTACAGCTCCCGAGCACCTTGTATTTGTATACTCCCAGCAAGGCCTGATGTATCTCAGAGATGGTGCTGAAGCCATGGCTATGGTCACTGAGGCCTCTCATTGGTCGCATTGGTCATGTGCTTGCAGTCCTGCCTTCATGCACTCAACGTTAGGGCTCATTCAGACGGACGTTTTTGATGTCCATATGCTATCAGTTTTTCTTTTTCACGTATGGCAAAATGACCCATTGATTCCTATGGGATTGTTCACACACTCGTTTTTTATCACGGATGATTGAGAAAAAAATAGCAACATGCGCTATTTTTTTTCTCACATGCAGACCACAGACCTCCTTAGAAGTCAATAGATCCCCCCCCCCAAAAAAACGGACCACACACTGAGGACATCATTTTTGACTCAATTGTTGCTAGGCCACCAACTGCGCAGGGCAAAGAGTAAATTAGAAAATCATCCGTTTTTAGCCGATGTGGGGAAAAAAAACGAATGACATGCAGACATAAAACAAACGGATGCGGAAACAGTACGGACTGAACATCTGCGTATGCGCAGCAGACACGCCAGTCTGAATGAGCCCTTACCAGGGTTGAAGGGTTAAGCCATTTTATGCTGTAAATTCTCTGCTGAATTTAATCTTGCTAATGAGACAGATACTCTCTGATTACACAGAGGTTCTATAGAGAATAGAGGGAGAAGAGTGAGTAGTCACTGCAACTAGGTCTCAATCTAGGAGCGCAGGGAGGACTGAAAATCACTCATGAGCCTTGAGAGGAAAAACTACTTAAAGGACATCTACCACCAGGATAAAGGATTGTAAACCAAGCCCACTTACATGATGATGTGTGCCCACTCTTCTTTAAGATTCTTATGCCCTTGTTTTTAAGAAAAACAGGCTTAAAATTATGCACATGAGCCTGAGGGGCTCCAGCTCCATTAACACCTATGGAGCCCCTCATACTTATTTGCATAATTTTAAAAGTCTTTTTTTGTAAAAAAAAAAAAAAAACAGGGAATAAGTATCTAAAGGAAGAACAGACTCAGACATAGGGGGCACACACTAGTATGTCGATGTGCTTGGTTTACAATCCTTCATCCTGGTGGTAGATGTCCTTTTAAAAAAAAAAGTAATTTATAGTAAGGCTCAGAAACTGTTACTTCTCATGTACACACACTGGAGTACGCGATAAGTCTTGCCCTTCTCCATTAACTGTGTCCTGTATTGCAGTGCTGTCTCCACTTAAGCTTTATTTGGGATTGACAAAGTTTTACTATTAAATTAATTATGGGAAACCTGTTTGAGTGTGTGATATGATGTACAGATGTCGGATTTTAAAATTGTATACAGTGACACAGTTTTTTTTATACCAGGAAAACTTGGGTATCCACATACTTATTACAATTATAATTTTTACACATTGTTTTCCTTGAATTGCTTATATGAAATATTTTTACATTTGGTTTAATATTTCTTTATAATATTTGTGTTATGTTTGTGTGGTTTCATTCCCTTTTTCATACTTTTTCATGAAATCGAGGACTTCAATATATGTTTACAGCCAAACCTTGATACAGTTCGCACTCAGGGATGATGGTATAACGAATTCAATCATTCATCCATATCGATTATTACACGAATGGAAGACAAGTCTCGCTGTGATTTCCTGACCACTACTGTACTCACGACTGGCAGAGACTATTGCCAAATATAATATTCTCATTCCAGAACACAGTGCCTTATGCAGTAGGCAGATCTACTGATACTGAATGTGATGTGTGTGCTATGTTACTGCGTTTCTTGTTCTTGTTACTATGTGTTCTGTGTTAATATATTTGCTATTACTGTATGTAATCCAGAAAATAATAAAGAGGTCCTAAAATCTGATTACAAGGTGTCCTGAATTTACTTTAAGGCGTAACTGTAACGTTACTGACAATTTTTTTTTTTTAGCACAGCTGCAGAGAGCCTTGGAGAACAATTCCAATGATGCCTGTATCATGGTGCTGGCTTCTTCCTAGCCTGATATACAGCCTGATATACGTATCATCGCTTCTTATAAATCATATTCAGCTATTCCTGAAGTGGGCGGAACTTTCTGGTTGTGACAACCGCTAAGGACATTCATATGAATCAGGACAGCATGTTTGTGATTGGCCAACTTGAAGAGTGAAGTGAGTCGCATGCTTGTGACATAACTCCAGGTCCTTTACCAGAATCAGGAAAGCATGCTTGTGATTGGAGGACCTGAAGCATCTAATGAGTCACATGCTTGTGACATCACTCCAGGTCCTTTACCAGAATCTGGAAAGCATGCTTGTGATTGGAGGACCTGAAACATCTAATGAGTCACATGTTTGTGACATCAGGCCAGGTCCTCTTTTTTTTTGCACTACTCTATTACTGCACCTCCCAACAAGCCGCCTCTCGTCCTATACGGTTTCCATTGGTTACCAGAAAGCATGGCAAATGGAGAGCAGCCAGGGGGGCAAGGTAAAGCTACTGCTAGCAGCTAATCACCTACAGATAGCTAATTAGAGAAGTGTTTTTTTTTCTAAGTGCATAGTTAGGCTAAAGTTTTTATACATTACAGTTTTACTTTAACTTGTAAAGCAAATCTAACATCAAAATCCTTAATGATAAACCAGAGACACTTGTAGATCCAGGCACGGTGTCTATAGTAATATTCTTATATTTGTTATCCATGGCCTCTTTTTTTCTAAAATCAAGGAATCAGAGCCCCTCCATACTGTAGTTTCACAAGCTGTTACACTGTGCAGGAATGCCTCTCTCTATGTACTGAAACTTTCTCTGCTGCTATTACATTAGGTAGAGGGAGGTGGAATTTCTGAGGGAGCAGGGGCTAACGGTGGGGGGAGACATTGTATCCATCTGCAGCATGTAGGTAGTCTGGTAACGCCCCTCAGCATAATTTTACAAGTTGATTTTAAAAGGGCAGAGGCCATAGATAACAAATATGAGAAGATTTGCACAGTCACAGTGCCTGGATCTATAAGTAAGTGTCCCTGGTTTATGACGATTTTAATGATAACTAAATAAAGAAGACTTTTTCTTTACCTTGGTGCTGAGCAGCATGTTCTTGTTATGGATTCTATTGCTGTTACTTACTTGTTTTAGCCACAAAGACCCCACTTGGCAGAAATAAAACTATAATCAAGCGTCTAAAATCAAAGCATTGGAAAACAGGAGCTCTAGTGTCGTAGGTGATTGCAGTGTCATGGCGCTTCTTCTCTGTGTCATGGCTTCCATTTCAACCAGATTCTTAAGGCACAACCCCTCCCCCCGGACTATCATTTACTCAATATGCCAATCATATACAATACATACAAGTGCTTAAAGGGAAACTGTCATCAGGAGACCCATTTTCAGCACTCCCACAATGCATAGTACACACACTGCCAAAGTGTTTTTGTATAAAAAAAATAGGTTTTACAGAGAAAAGATATGTTATATTGTTCTTTTCATTAGCATCTGCTGTGTGACTAGGCACTCATCCCCTGGGAGTGGCTGGAAAGGAGCAGTTTCCCCCCCACCCTTGGGAAACTGCTTCTCCATGTGTCCTTTTCAAATATATGAATAACTCCCCTCACACGGGATTGGCTGTAGAGGAGCAGGGGGCGTCGCTAAGCCAAGTGATGGGTGTTTTTCATATATTTGAAAAGTACACATGGAGGAGAGGAGAGGTTTCCGAAGGGTGGGGGGGAACTGCTCCTTTTCAGCCACTCCCAGGGGACGAGTGCCTAGTCACACTGCAGATGCTAATGAAAGGAACAATATAACATATCTTTTTCGCTGTAAAACCAATTTTTTATACAAAAACTTTGGCAGTGTATGTACTATTCTCTGTGGGGACTGGGGGAGTGCTAAAAATTGGTCTCTTGGTGACAGGTTCCCTTTAAGCTGGGGTAAGGACGCTTACTTTATTCAATATAGTCATATTCCCCTTCAACTTATCAACTTATTTGGATAAAGACTTCAATATTTACAGCAATAGCGCCTTGGGCAATATCGGATAGCTACTGGGGATGTCTTGGACAAAACATCTCCATAGTGGCAGGTTCCCAATATCTAATGGTTAGCACCCGCTAAAAGTTTTTGAAGGAAGGTCACAGTGTAAACAGAATTATGGCCGTCCAAGGATCTATGATGTCTATCGGTAGCAAAGACCAACCCATCTAGACTTATTCCACGGAAGAGTTATATACTACCTATGATACAGATAACACGTAACCGTGATATCCACTTGGCAAATGAGGTTTAATGTGGATAAATGTAAGGTTATGCACCTGGGGGCCAATAATCCAAAGGCAAAATATGTCCTTGGGGGAGTAAATCTGGGAGAGTCCCTTGTTGAGAAGGACCTGGGGGTACTAGTAGATCATAAATTAAATAACAGCATGCAATGTCAATTAGCTGCCTCTAAAGCTAGTAGGATCTTGTCATGTATCAAAAGTGGTATGGACTCTCGTGATAGGGATGTAATATTACCACTATACAAGGCACTGGTTCGGCCACACCTGGAATATGCTGTCTAGTTCTGGACACCGGTCCATAAAAAGGATGCCCTGGAGCTGGAGAGGGTTCAACGTAGAGCCACAAAAATGATAAGGGGTATGGAGGGTCTTAGTTATGAGGAAAGATTAAAACAACTAGATTTATTTAGTCTGGAAACGAGACGGCTACGAGGGGACATGATTCATTTATATAAATATATGAATGGTCCATACAAAAAATATGGTGGTAAGTTGTTTCAGATTAAATCAAATCAAAAGACGAGGGGGCACTGTCTCTGTCTGGAGAAAACAAGGTTTAATCACCGGAGGCGACAGGGCTTTTTTACTATGAGAACTGTCAATCTGTGGAATAGCCTGCCTCAGGCGCTGGTCACAGCAGGGACAGCGGAGAGCTTCAAGAAGGGTCTAGATGCCTTTTTACATCTAAATAACATGGATGGTAATGTTATATAGGATTGTTTCCCCTAAACCCCTTCCTCATCCAATCCCTACCCTTCCTTGGTTGAACTTGATGGACAAGTGTCTTTTTTCAACTGTATAAACTATGAAACTATATATAAAGTATGGTTTTCATGTTATGAGTGAAAACATAAAAAAATGGTCCATAGTCTCCACATTTCACAGGTTTACACGAATCTCGCCAGATCTTCTAAGAGTTATTATGACTCTGGAAATTCTGACTATTTAGGATGTGATGTGCTGGATATACCCCAGCATTAAACCACTGTCCAAACACATGACATTTTGATCGTAATCAAAATCCTATTAAATCCTTTCCGTATCTAATATCTTTTTCTAACATTTTTGGCTAAACCTCTAATTTCTAAATTAACCTTACTAAATAAAAAGGCTTAAATAGTCTTTCCTCTGCCAGTGCTTTAATTCATGATTGAATAGATCCACTCAAGGTACTTGGAAACTGAGCAACAAGGAAACTTTATACCCAGACCTGAGCGAGAGGCAGTATATTCTGCCAAAACCTTAATGGCAATTTTCTAATAGTGTTATCAGAATCGCTCCATTTAGCTTGCGGGTGGGGGAGGGGGGGCAGCATGGAAATCTCCACTCTGAATGCTTGCTCTGTACACATGAACTGTTACGTGTCACCTGGAATGTTCTATTCATGGATGGACAAAATCTTATGACCTCCTGTACATAAGGGTATTTTGGATTCCATAATTAAGATTATTTTAATTAAAGGGATATTCCAGAATTTTTCATGGAGCGCGTAATTCTTATGAAGATTGGCAGTGGTCAATCGGCACCCCCACCGGTCAGGAAGGAATTGTGTTTTTTGATGGCTGCTGTGGATTCTTCATAGTCTACCTAACAACACTTTACATTGAATAGTGGCTGTTTCTGGCATTGCAACTTAATTTATAGAATTCAACTACAAATAGTCTCTTTTGCATCACAGTCCATACTGGAGAGCTGTGACTACTCAAACACTTTATTGGTGGGGGTGCCAACTGTCAGACCCCATCAATCGGATATTGAACTATTATAAGAATTGGTGATCAAAAACTAGTACCTGGTGTGATGGAAACCGTGACATTTCGGACACCTGAAGGGTACACAAGGTCACTTAGTTATCCTTTTTAGACACTCACAGAACACACGGGTTCTAAGAGGTGAAGGAAGTGATTTGAAGTTGTCCACACAACTGGCACAACAATAAATCACAACCCTAAACAGGTATAAGACCCCTTTCACTAGCCTCATTGAAACAGAACCTTATCAACCCAATTAAGCTGCAACCAGTTCTCCTTTAACCCCTTAACGCTCTGCGCCGTAGCTCTACGGCGCAGAGGTATAAGGGATGTATGAAGAGGGCTCACGGGCTGAGTCCTCTTCATACAGAGGTGGGGGTTTTTGCATATTGCACAAAACCCCCACCGCTAATAACCGCGGTCGGTGCTTGCACCGATCGCGGCTATTAACCCCTTCAACGCCGCCGGCAAAGTCGCCGGCGGCGTTTAAAAGACGCCGGCGATCGGTTGCCATGGTAGCCTCGTGTCTTCTTTTGACACGAGGCTATCTGGCAGCTGCAGATTCGTTACAATGAGCCAGTGGCTCATTGTAATGAATGTGCTGCAAAAATGCCATATATTGCAATACAGAAGTATTGCAGTATATGGTAGCAGCGATCTGACCATCTAGGGTTAATGTACCCTAGATGGTCTAAAAGATAGTGAAAAAAAAAATAAAAAAAAAAGTTTAAAAAATAAAAAATATTTATAAAATATTAAAAGTTCAAATCACCCCCCTTTCCCTAGAACGGATATAAAACATAATAAACAGTAAAAATCACAAACATATTAGGTATCGCCGCGTCCCAAAATGCCCGATCTATCAAAATATAAAAACGGTTACAGACGGCGGTGACCTCCGAGGCGGGAAATGGCGCCCAAATGTCCGAAATGCGACTTTTACACCTTTTTACATAACATAAAAAATGAAATAAAAAATGATCAAAATGTCGCACAGACCTCAAAATGGTAGCAATGAAAACGTCGCCTCATTTCGCAAAAAATGACCCCTCACACATCTCTGTGCGCCAAAGTATGAAAAAGTTATTAGCGTCAGAAGATGGCAAAATTTTTTTTTTCTTTTTTGTACACATTCGTTTAATTTTTGAAAATGTATTAAAACACAATAAAACCTATATAAATTTGGTATCACCGCGATCGCACCGAACCAAAGAATAAAGTAGGCATATTATTTGGAGCGAAGAGTGAAAGTAGTAAAAACTGAGCCCACAAGAACGTGACGCACGTGCAGTTTTTTTTCAATTTTTCCACATTTGGAATTTTTTTTCAGCTTCGCAGTACACGGCATGTTAAAATAAATAACATTACGGGAAAGTAAAATTTGTTACGCACAAAATAAGCCCTCACACAGGTCTGTACACGGAAAAATGGAAAAGTTATGGATTTTTGAAGTTGGAGAGCGAGAAATGAGCCGGAAAACCCTCCGTCCTTAAGGGGTTAATATAAGCCCTGTCCGTAACAGGATTATATAGGGTGAGGAACCAACCAGGTAACATGTATAGAAGGTTAAATTTTATATTTAATTTCTTTAAGGGCACACTCTGGACCCAAGGATGCTAGATCCTTGGGAATTGGGCCACTGTGATCCCCTGATGATAAGAAATCCACAAATGTAGCTGCCCTTGTGATGAGATGGACCATAACTCCATAACTGTTCCTACTCAACGTATTGGTTTAAGATTTTTTTGACTCCTGTTTGAAAATGGGGGTAAGCTAGCTCCATTAGGCTAATTGGGATAAGGCTAAAAGGGAAATGGGGGATTTTAGTAGTATAAGGTCCCCTTCCCCCTGGCCATATTTGTCACTCCTGGAAGCAGTGCTGTGTCCAGGAACATCCTTCCCAGTGCCATGCCATGTTTGGGCAGTACAAAATAACACATCCAAATATTCGGATAAGGCTAGTGGTGTCATAATGCAGCCAAAGAGGTGTAGCTTGGAAGGGTGGTTCTGAAGACCAGAATTCTTGCCTTTCAAGTTACTATAAAAGCATTGTCCACATGATTTTTCACCAGGAGTCAACATTGGCAGAACATTACTTTTTGGACATAACTATGATCTCTTCTCACAGATCATGTACATTGGTTGGTTGCTGCTACGGAACATCTTCCTCCATTCTTCACTCTTATGATGTGCGACCATGTGTGGGACAATTATTTCTGACTCTGGCCAAAGATTTTTAATCACATGTGTAAGCAAGATGTTTTTATTATTAGGACATGCTGCAAACCTTTTTTGACCGTAGTAGGATCCTGGGCCGGGATTAAGTGTTGTAGTGAGATGTCAGAGATTTATGTGTTTTGAAAGGATCTGTAATGCAGGACAATGAGAGCTCAGCAGGAAGGAACAAAGTATTCTGGGCCACGGAGAACACATGTTACATTTTATGTGGGCTTCTAATTACCTAAACTATGGAGCAGAAACCTGTACTGTATATCCATAACAAATTATGGAATGTACCCTCCTGGGCGGCTGAGGATAGTTCCATCAGTGGAAGTAATTTCATTGCTTTAATTCATTAATTTATTTACTATAGGAAAACTTGACATCATCACAACAAGATTCCCAAAGACAATGCAGAGTTCTTTGGTATTATTTTTTCTTTTTCCTTAAACTTTTTGTTTTGGTAGGTCTAAATCAAGTAATACCTCCCACAATCATGAGCAGATTACATAATGCAACAAATCCAGTTTCCCAGGGCACCAGAAATGGGGGGGTAGGGGGCCAAGGGTGAGATGTAGCTGATTCTCTTTTTGAAACCAGGGAGATTTGGGATGCTGATCTGTATCTTTCCTGCATTCTTTAAACTATTGGTATCCACAAAGCTGCAGCAATGATGAGAGAAATAGACCTTTTGCCCAGATAGAATATTGCCTTGCACAAAAGTGGTGTGAAATGTACTTTACTCACTCCCCTCTCAATTATTCAAGTGATTCCAAAAATAGTCACAAACTATTGATATCATATTATAATTACACTTGATGTGCAATAACCTTTACATATATACACAGTAAACACTATACACACAACATTGATTTATATGATGCACACATGAGGAAAGGGGACCTTTCACTGTCTTCACCAACTTGTTGTATCATTCGATTTTTTTTTCGACTTTCTATCATTCCCAACAGTTAATGTCATTAACCTTGACCATCGAAAACCTCTAAAACCCTAAATTTTATTTTACTTTACACTCTTCTTGCTTACCGCAACTCCGTGTCTTACATTCCTGGACCACCCACGTGAGATTTGTTTATTCAGTTTCATTACGAATGAAAAATTGTTAATGGAAAAGTCATAAAGAAGTTTTTTTTTTCATATATTGTGTATAACCCCCAAACTAATGCTACATTATTGAGGGTTTCTATAAAGAGGTGCAATGGTTGTTCTATAAGTTGGAAATTCCATATTGTCGCTATAGTCACTGAAGTAATATCCAGTACCAGGACAAACATTGAACAAATGAAAGTCGATACATTTCTGGAGCTCCAAGAAAGAATGACGTCCGTCGCACAACAAATAGTGTTCGTGTATAATGTCGATTCTACTTAGCGGGCCGCGTGAAGTTTTAATGAGTTTCTCTAAGAAGCAGAACTGTACATCAGCGGTCCATTGTCATCCCCTGATAAGGCTTTGTCTAGAACGGTCCTTGGATGAGATTCATAAGATAACAGTAGCGTCTACTGGAAATTAGCCAGGCGAGAAATGGTTTGCCTTTCTAAACAAGAAAGATTTTTCATCGATCAAGATTCGTTTTTTTTTTCACCCACTCAAATTTTCAATTTAACTTATATATCACCATCCCATGACATCATCCGGTAAAGAAGAAATAAGACATTACAGAGTAATAACATGGTCAGATGAAGCAATAGGAGTTGATTGGCTGCTCACAAGAGCTTGCAGTCTATGAGGATGAGGGGGTGACACAAGAGCTTATAGTCTATGAGGATGAGGGGGTGACACTAGAGCTTATAGTCTATGAGGATGAGGGGGTGACACAAGAGCTTACAGTCTATGAGGATGAGGGGGGACACAAGAGCTCACAGTCTATGAGGATGAAGGGGGTTACACAAGAGCTTACAGTCTATGAGGATGAGAGGGTGATATAAGAGCTTACAGTCTATGAGGATTAAGTGGTGACACAAGAGCTTACGGTCTATGAGGATGAAGGGGGTGACCCAAGAGCTTACGGTCTATGAGGATGAGGGGGTGACACAAGAGCTTACAGTCTATGAGGATGAGGCGGTGACACAAGAGCTTACAGTCTATGAGGATGAGGGGGTGACACAAGAGCTTACAGTCTATGAGGATGAGGCGGTGACACAAGAGCTTACAGTCTATGAGGATGAGGGGGTGATACAAGAGCTTACAGTCTATGAGGATGAGGGGGGACACAAGAGCTTACAGTCTATGAGGATGAGAGGGTGATATAAGAGCTTACAGTCTATGAGGATTAAGTGGTGACACAAGAGCTTACGGTCTATGAGGATGAAGGGGGTGACACAAGAGCTTACAGTCTATGAGGATGAGGGGTGACACAAGAGCTTACAGTCTATGTGGATGAAGGTGTGACACAAGAGCTTACAGTCTATGAGGATGAAGGGGTGACACGGGAGGTGACTGTGCTTGTACAACGCTCCAGCCACTTGTTATAAGGCGTCTTAATAGAAAATGCTGTAGGAAGTAGTCACCAGCAACCATCTTTATGTTCAAAAACTATTTATATCAATTCAAATCTTTTCCCACAACTTTGCGTTGGGTTATTCCTTAATTATAAATTCTGCTTCGTCCCCCATGATGGCCCACCTGGAGGATGCCCCTTGACCTCTGCAGGGACAGGAAGAAGAGAGGTTAAAGGTTCCCTCCCCGCATCCTCCCGCCAGTGTTCTTCCTGTCCCTCTTGAGGTCAGGTTAAGAGAGTTGCCCTCTCTCCTCCGTTGTTGCGTTGTTTGGGCCGCAAAGCACTCCTGGGAACGGAGACGCCGGCGTGCGGCCTCTGCAAGGGGGATGGGCTCCCCGAAAAGGTATTTAAAGCAGGTAGCATGAGCAGGTTAGTCACGTTGATCTATGGTTTAGGATCTGTGTGATACACCGCATATTTTTTCTACTGTGCTGTGCTTCTCCGGTTCTCTTATGACGAAGCAGACCCGACATTCCTGCATCCTCCGGTTTCTGTAAGTGGGGTCATTTGTGCAGGAATGGGCTCTTTACTTTAGCGAAGGTGTCGGGTCATTTATTATCCTCCACTTGCCTTTTAGGAAAAAGACCAGGGGTCTAGGGGTAAAGGCAAGGAGGATAAAGGGGATAAGACGAGCAAGTCTGAAAAACCCGAAAAAAGTAGAGTAAAAAAATGCAACATGTGCTTTCACTCTATGTCGGATTCCTATAAAAAAACGATTTGCAAGCCACGCATTGACAACTTCATGAGAGAAGAGAAAATGTCTTTCCTGGATGGGTTAAAGGGGTTCATTGAGGAGAAAGTGATATCCTCCGTGGCAGCAGCCACGTCTAAGGCTCCGCCAAGTAAACAACCCAGAATAGAGCCGGAATCCTTTCTATCAGAGGAAGGAAATGATTCAGAAACTCCTTCATGTTCAGTTGTAGAGGGGGATGATACAACAGAGTCTCAAAAAATAGTAGATACACGACATCTGTTCTGGATAGAAGAGCTTGATAGTCTCCTGAAAGCTATCAAATAAACTCTGGAGATAGAGGAGATCCTTCCCCCTAAATCCGGAAGAGGAGTTGTTTGGCGGTTTGAAGGCAAAACGTCAGAGGGTCTTTCCTCTGAATGACACGTTAAAAGAGCTGGTTATGGAAGAATGACAAGAACCAGAAAAAAGAATTATTGTTTCTAAAAATTTTAGGAAAAGGCTCATGTTTGAACCTGAGGAGTCCAAGGTTTGGGATACATGTCTGAAGATGGATGTTCAAGTCACAAAAATTGTGAAGAAGACTGACCTTCCATTTGAGGACGCAGCACAGCTAAAGGACCTGATGGATAGAAAATCGGATTCTCTCCTAAAGAAGGCCTGGGAAACATCAATGCTTAATTTAAATTCTAACTTAGCAGCCATGTCTGTGGCAAGAAACCTGCTGTACTGGTTAAACGAACTAGAGTCCCATACTACCCCAAGATCTGAAATTCTAGAGAATTTCCAGCTGCTCAAATCAGCAATGACCTTCCTGGTAGACTCTGCGGCCGAGGGAATTCGGTTTTCAGCTAAGGAGGGAGCATTAACTAATTCTACAAGGAGAGCACTGTGGCTGAAGCATTGGACTGGAGATATCCGTTCGAAAGCTAAATTATGCAGCCTGCCTTTCTCAGGGGAGTTCGTTTTTGGCCCTGAACTGGACACGATACTGGATAGAGCTTCGGACAAAAAGAAGGGCTTCCCTGAAAGATCTACACCCAAGAAGCTGCCCTTTCATGACCTCAAAAACCAGAAAGAGCAGTATAGAGATAAAGGAAAAAGGGGACGCTGGAGCTACCCAAAAGGAGGTAAGGGAAGAGGCTTTCTCTTCTCCAACCCGACAGACACAAATAGAAGTAAAAAACAATTATGTCATGGTAGGGGGAAGATTGCTAGGGTTCAGGGAGAAATGGACAGACATCATTTCAAATCCATGGGTCTTAGAGATATTGCACCACAGTTACAGTATCGAATTCTGCAAACTTCCTCCTACAAAATACATGCCACCATCATCATCTATTTCTTCCACATCACACAATTTAATTTGGCAAGAAGTGTCATCCTTATTATCATCAGGTGTAATTGTTCCTGTCCCTCAAGACCAGGAATAATCTGGATTTTACTCTTCTCTCTTTTTGGTGAAGGAACCGAACGGCACAAACCGACTAATCATCAACCTGAGAAGTCTCAACGAGTTCATCATCTACCAAAAAATTCAGGATGGAGTTGGTAAGATCAGCCTCACACATTATTCACAAAAACGCATTAATGTGTACCATAGACTTAAAGGATGCGTACTATCAAATCCCTATACACCCTTTCTCACAGAAATTCCTAAGGTTCTCTGTTCTGTCTCCAGGGGGGCTGACATTACACTTCCAATTTTGTGCACTCCCCTTTGGAATATCCTCAGCCCCAAGAACCTTTACGAAGGTGATGGCAGAGGTGGTGGCTTTCCTCAGGCTACGAGATGTACTGATAGTCCCATACCTAGACGATTTACTTGTCATTGCCCAAAACAGACTTTACTCTTATCAAGAGACCTTACTATAGAGACCCTAGAGAAGCTGGGATGGATAGTAAGCTATCAGAAATCAGAACTCCTACCAGATTCAGAGAGAAAATTTCTTGGTGTAAATTTGAATTCAAATTATCAGATGTCATTCCTTCCGCAGGAAAAAGGAGGTCACATCAAGGATTAGGTGAAGAGATTCAGGAAAAGATCAACAATCTCTATCAGAGAAGCCATGAAGATCCTGGGATCTTTAACAGCCTGCATATCTTCAGTGGTCTGGTGCCAGGCCCACACCAGAACTCTCCAGAAGTGGATCTTAAAATCCTGGAACAAGGAACAAAAGGACCTGGACAGGAAAATTTTGATTCCCCCTGCAGTCAAGAACGACCTGTTGTGGTGGTTAAAGGAAGAGAACCTGAGAAGAGGAATTTTTTGGACAAACAGTCCTCATATCTCCATCCAAACAGACGCGAGTCAGACGGGTTGGGGAGCAGTTATGCCTCACCACTTCTCTCAGGGTGTCTGGACCGAAGAAGTCGCAAGGAGGTCCTCAAATTATCGGGAGCTAAGAGCGGTTTGGGAAACCCTCAGCAGAAACACCCCTCTCCTATCCCACCACCTCCTCATTCTATTGGACAATATGACAACAGTGTCCTACATAAAAAGACAAGGGGATACCAGGTCTCCACTTCTGAGTGCATTAACCCAGCAAATATTTTCGTGGGCAGAAGACCACGCCCTGTCAATTTCGGCAACACACCTGAAAGGTACGGAGAACCTAAAAGCGGATTTCCTCAGCAGGAAGAAAGTTCTCCAGAACGAGTGGAGCTTAAAGGAAGAAGTATTCCAAAAGCTAACTTCTATATGGGGTCACCCTCTGGTGGACCTGTTCGCAACAAAGGAGAATACCAAATGCCATCGCTATTTTTCTCTAGCAAAAGGAGAGAGTAAAAAACAGCTGGATGCGTTTTCCCACTCCTGGGACATTCCACTAGCCTACGCCTTCCCCCCTATTCCCCTGATTGCCAGAGTCCTGAGAAAGATATTTCTGGAAAACACCAGGACAATATTCATCTGTCCAAACTGGCCGAAGAAAAGCTGGTATCCTCTCCTGAGAAGGATGTCACTGCAGGATCCAGTCATTCTCCCTCTGTCAAGGGACTTGCTTTTCCAGGGTCCAATCCACCATCCGAACCCAGGAAGACTACATCTGGCGGCCTGGATCCTGAATCCAGCTATCTGAGATCCCAAGGACTTTCCTCCAAGGTTGTTAAAACTTTGAAGGCAAGTAGGAAACCTGTCACATTTGCAATTTACCATAAAATATGGAAAAAATTTTCTTCTTTCTGTAAAGACACTCCACCTTGCCAGTCTAATCCAAATGTTTTGCAGGTGCTCGAGTTTCTTCGGAGGGGTCTGGAGTTGGGGCTGTCCACTAGTACCCTGAAGGTCCAGGTGTCAGCGCTCAGTGCCTTCTTTGACCATCCTCTCATCGAACACATGTGGGTCAAAAGATTTATTAAAGCATCTTCTAGACTGAGACCCCAGACTGTTAAGAAAACATCTACATGGGATCTAATGTTAGTTTTGAATGCATTAGTAAAAGAACCATTTGAACCTATTGATTCCTGTAGTATAAGAAACCTAACATTCAAAACTTTATTCCTGATAGCTATCACCACCACCAGACGGCTAGGTGAACTACGGGCTATTTCAATTAGGGAACCTTACATGAAGATTCTAGAGGATAGAATTGTAATTACGCTGGACCCAACTTTTGTCCCCAAGGTGGTTTCTGACTTCTACAGGAATCAGGAGATTATCCTGCCCTCCTTCTGTGGGAACCCTTCTTCTGCGAGTGAACTAGAATGGAACACTCTGGATGTGAGACGTTCTGTTATGAAATATTTACAGGCCACTGAATCCTGGCGTATTGATACTAATCTTTTTATTCAATTCCAGGGGAAAAACAAGGGGAGGAAGGCGTCTAAGGCAACCATTGCAAGATGGCTGAAGCTGGCAATCTCGTCATGCTACGAGATACAGGAAATACCAGTTCCCCCAGGAATAAGAGCGCACTCGACCAGAGCCATGTCCACATCCTGGGCAGAGAGAAGGGGAGCCTCATTGGACCAAATCTGCAGGGCGGCGACTTGGTCTTCCTCCTCCACGTTTTCCAAACATTATACGCTGGACTTGCATCTATCAAAGGACTTATCTTTTGGGCGCAAGGTGTTACAAGCAGTGATCCCTCCCTGTAGAATTCTTATTTTGTAAATCTCCAGGTGGGCCGTCATGGGAACGAAGCAGAAATTATGAATTAGATTACTCACCGGTAATTCTATTTCCGTTAGTCCACCATGACGGCCTAGATATTCCCACCCATTTCTTCCGAAAATCTTTCTTTTTCCGTTTCTATATTGCAGATAAAAGTGTATGTGACTTACACATACTAATAAATCTGGTTGTATCTTCCTCAAGCATGGTTATTTTGTAAACACTGGCAGGAGGATGCGGGGAGGGAACCTTTAACCTCTCTTCTTCCTGTCCCTGCAGAGGTCAAGGGGCATCCTCCAGGTGGGCCGTCATGGTGGACTAACGGAAATAGAATTACCGGTGAGTAATCTAATTCATAATTTTTTTGGAATTTATTAGACATGCGGGTGTTGCCGGTTAGGGCTTAAGCCCCTCCACTTGTTACTGTAACGGATTGGACAATAAACTGTTCAGATCATGCTGTAGATTTACTTATAGTAGTAAAAATGACAAGCTGCTTCCTCCAAGCCAAGAATTGCTAATTTTCCCCAAGGTTTGAACTTAACTTGAATTTATATGTTAGGCTCATTTCACACTACCATTCCTTACCTCTGTTCCTTAACTCTGTTCTTTAACACTGTTAAAATGTAAAGAATGGAGGTTTAACGTATCAGTTAAAAACCCCATTGACATCAACATAAATGTTATGTCATCCATTATGTTCTATTTAGGTAGGTATCCGTTTTCCATGCGTTATTCTGCATGGAAAAAATTACGGACACTGCAGTACTTTTCCTCCATTTGGAAAAAAACATGGATACAGGATACCAGCCTATCAGCATTTTTTGCTAATACATTAAATCTCCGTTCTTCACTTTTTTGAAGGAAGGAAGGAACGGTAGTGTGAATTAAGCCTTTGTCAAAATAGTTATATTTTAAAATTGTAACTTCAGACAATTTTTTTTTTCATCCCAGTGACAATTGGACTTCAACATTTTGTTCTGTCATGGGAACAAGGATTATTAATAAAGCTTCATTACAGACACCTTACAGCTGATCATTGCAGTCTGGGACTAAAGTACTATCCAGAGAGCTTAACCAGAGCTCACAGTGGCCAGAGGTGTCCGTCTGTAACTAGGGGTCGTCTGTAAGTTGGGTGTCCTTATGTTGTGGACCCTTATGTTGGTACGTTTTTAACCACGCCCTATGAAAAGTATTTGTCGTTAAGTGTTTTCAGTGTTGGAAGTAGTCCCTATAAGAGGTAGAAGATGCATCTCCAACCAGAGGTGGAATCACTGCTGTCCTCGGCTCAGTGTGGAAACTACCATTCTAGCCCTGGAAGAAGCCAAGTGGCAAAACCCAGGGTCAGGCATGAGAGTTTCTGACCTTATTTCATACAAAGTGCTTAACAATTCAATGTTCCTGAGTATAATAAATACTTTTTAAATTAAAGATTGGTCCTGCTGATCTGCACCATGGAGCCATTCAACTTTATATGGTATCCATAGGTAGCGAGGACATCGAGCATGTAATAATAATAATAATAATAATAATAATCTTTATTTATATAGCGCCATCAAATTCCGTAGCGCTTTACAAATCATAGGGGACATATACAACTATATTACATTACAAAGAACAAACAGTCATATGGAACAATAGGAGTGAGGGCCCTGCTCACAAGAGCTTACAGACTATGAGGATGAGGGGGTGACACAAGAGGTTGTATAATGGTCCAGTCATTCTTCATAAGGGACCAATATAAAATAATTTAATAAATAATTTACTAAACAACAATGTTGCTGCTTGAACCAGCCTTCAGCCGCCATCTTATTTACAGGGTCCGAGGTGAAAAAGACTGCAGAGAAGCCTGGAGCTTGGTATATATCAGCTGTTTGCCAGATAACAGATGGGAGATAGGACATAGGATGGATTAGTAAAGGGAGAGTTGACATTTCATGCGGTTAGCGAGTGTGATAGGCTTGCCTAAAGAGATGGGTTTTAAGAGCACGTTTGAAGCTTTGGAGGGTGGGTATTAGTCTCAGAGTCTGGGGAAGGGCATTCCAGAGAATTGGTGCAACTCGGGAGAAGTCCTGGATATGTGCATGGGAGGTTCGAATTAAGGTAGAGATTAATCTAATGTCACTGGCAGATCGAAGAGCACGGATAGGGCGATAGACTGATATGAGAGAAGAGAGATAGGGAGATGCAGCATTATTCAGAGCTTTGTGGATGAGGGTTATTATTTTAAAGTGAATACGGAAGGAGACGGGCAGCCAGTGCAGTGATTGGCACAAACTGGAGGCATCCGTGTAGCGTTTGGCCTGAAAGATGAGCCTGGCTGCTGCATTAAGAATAGATTGAAGAGGAGAGAGTTTAGAGAGTGGAAGACCGATTAGTAGGGAGTTACAATAGTCTAGTCAAGAGTGAATAAGTGCGACAATTAGCATTTTAGTAGTTTCAAATGTCAGAAACGGACGTATTCTGGAGATGTTTCTGAGATGCATACGGCAAGAGCGAGCAAGAGATTGAATATATGGTGAAAAGGAAAGGTCAGAGTCCAGCACAACCGCAAGACAGCTATAGTGATCCCACAGACCGAGATGGAGAGGTCAGGGTTGGGTTGGTTAGTAGATGGTGGAAAGACAAGAAGTTCAGTCTTAGAAAGATTAAGTTTCAAGAAGAGAGAGGACATGATGTTAGAGACAGCGGAGAGACATTCACTAGTGTTCTGGATTAAGGCAGGATTGATGTTACGTGCAGAAGTATATAGATGGGTGTCATCAGCATAAAGATGAAACTGGAAACCAAATCTGCTGATGGTTTGTCCAATGGGGGCAGTATAGAGAGAGAAGAGAAGAGGACCTAGGACTGATCCCTGAGGAACCCCGACACTGAGAGGAAGGTGAGAAGAGAAAGATCCAGAAAAGGAGACACTGAAAGTGCGGTCAGAGAGATAGGAAGAAAACCAAGAGAGTGCAGTGTCCTTTAGGCCAATGGAGTGAAGCATCCTAAGGAGGAGCTAGTGGTCCACAGTATCGAACGCTGCCGATAGATCCAGGAGAATGAGGAGAGAATAGTCACCTTTGGATTTTGCAGTGAGGAGATCATTGGAGACTTTAGAAAGAGCAGTTTCAGTGGAATACATAGAGCGGAAACCAGATTGTAGGGGGTCAAGGAGGGAGTTAGCTGAGAGATAGCGGGTTAGTCGAGAATAGACCAAGCGTTCCAGGAGTTTGGAGATGAAAGGGAGGTTAGAAACTGGTCTGTAGTTAGTAGCATTGGATGGGTCCAGTGAAGGTTTCTTTAGTAAAGGGGTAACAATAGCATGCTTGAAAGAAGAGGGGACGACACCAGAAGAGAAAGAGGATGAAAATTTTAGTTAGGTGAGAAGTGACTGCTGGGGAGAGAGACTGTACCAGATGTGAGGGGATGGGGTCACTGATGCAGGTAGTGGGGCGAGCAGAGGAAAGGAGCCTAGACACTTCTAGGCTCAACACAACAGTGACTCCATATGTGACAACAGTGACTCCATGTGTGACTCCATGTGTGAATGGAGCCTTAGCAATTTAGCAAGAAGTGGAGATGTACCGTATCTTCCATTATCCACTACTTTCAGCAGTGATAAGTGCGGTAAGAAACTCCCCATTATCTGCAATTCTTGGCTTGAATGTAGCAGGTGGCATTTTGACTTCTATTCGTATATTTAATCTTGAGCCTAGACTTTCACCTTAGCCGTGGCTCCTTCCTGGGGCTATTATATTATAATATTATAATATAACTCTTTTTCAGTTTTGTTCATAGATTAACTTACCGCGCAATGGGAGGAACCATAAGCTCTCCCAATTTACAAAATACTGACATTCAGATTGATATTTTCTTATGACTTTATGGAGCGTTGTTTCTTTTTTTTTCTAGAATATTTTTGATTAAATTACCGTATATTCCGGCATATAAGACGACTTTTGAAGACAGAAAAATCTTCTGTTTTCTCTGGGGTCGTCTTATACGCCGGTAATCCCGACCGCCCGCCGTGTATTCACGGCGGCGGTCGGGTCGCGCTGCATGGAGAGGGCTCACGGGCTGAGCCCTCTCCATAGCCGGTAAGTCTTTGCTGCATATTGCAGCAAAGGCTTACCGGTAACACCCGGCCATCTTACCTAGGATCGCCGCTCCCCGTGACGTCATCGGGGGCAGCGATCCATCTCCATGGTAGCCTCGGGTCTTCCGAAGACCCGAGGCTATTTCGTTTTAACCCCTTCATTACAATGTGCTGATAGCACATGTAATGAATGAAGAGGAAAATCCCCATATACTGCCATACTACAGTAGGTGGGATCGATCAGACAACCTAGGGAGTCTGAAAAATAGTATAAATTAAAAAAAAAAAAGTTAAAAAAAAAAATTATAATAAAAAAACCTAAAAATTCAAATCACCCCCCTTTCCCTAGAACTGACATAAATATAAATAAACAGTAAAAATCATAAACACATCAGGTATCGACGCATCCGAAAATGCCCGATCTATCAAAATATGATAACAGTTTTTCAATACGTTTAACCCCGTAACGGAAAATAGCGCCCAAAGTCGAAAATGGCACTTTTTGGCCATTTTGAAAAATATTAAAAAAATATAAAAAGTGATCAAAAGGTCATACAGTCCTAACATTGAAAATATTATCAAATTTCGCAAAAAATGACACCACCCACAGCTCCATACACCAAAGTATAAAAAAGTTATTAGCGCCAGAAGTTGGCAAAATCAAAAAAATAATTTTTGTACAGGAAGTTTTCATTTTGTAAATGTATGAAAACATTATAAAACCTATACAAATTTGGTATCCCCTTAATCGTACCGACCCAAAGAATAAAGTAGACATGTCACTTGGGGCGCTCAGTGAAAGACGCAATATCCAAGCCCACAAGAAAATGGCGCAAATGCGTTTTTTCACCATTTTCATTGCATTTGGAATTTTTTTTCCCGCTTCTGAGTACATGGCATGGAATATTTAATAAAATAAAAATTTAAGGTACAGTATGGTAACATTTACAGTAAAATGGACGATGGTAATGTTGTTGTTGAATGCCTTATGTTTATGAGCGACAGTTTTCCTGCTATATACCTGCATGTCATAAGAATTTAAATTAAAAAAAGGACCATGTTAAATTCAAATCAGTTTTTTTAAAATTTTTACCGGTGTTTTGTATGCGTTGGAAAAGGGGTAGTCTTATACGGCGAATATATCTTAAACTCTATATTTTAAACAGGAAAGTAGGGGGGTCGTCTTATACACCAGGTCGTCTTATACGCCGGATTATACGGTAGCTGTTGGATATAGCCATTACCTATCAGAGGGTTGTGGTCATGCATATTCTGACACTAATCAATCAGTGTTGATTGGATTGGAGATGGCCAGCTCTTCATTTATCCAAAAACAAAATTCTGTTTAGCAGGTCAGAATTCTACAGCGTTGACCAAAGTTTTGATATAATCCAGAGACGTTATTTTGGGTATAATACAGGTATATACTCAAGCAATCATGTCTGGGGGTATTAAGGTACAACAATTACCTAAAAGGTGGAGGTCCAACAATCTGGGAGCCTTGTCTGGGGGACTGCTTCTTGTATGGGCAATCATCACTTACCTATGGGATATCCAGTGGTTGTGCTACAAACCTATTAGATGGCAATTCCTCTTTAAAACTTAGTACTAAGCAGTTACTAAATGCTTCTAGCATCATTTTTTCTGGACTGCATTCTCTTAAATATGATGAAATCTATGCTGCTGCTTCAAATAAAGGTCTACGACTTTAAAAAAATAATTAACCATTAAAAGTAATTCCGATTTTTTTCTTAACACTGTACAAGAACAAAGTTGTTCTTTCACTGGGATATAGATATTTCTAACATCCGGAATAATAAATGACCAGGATTTGCATAAGAAGGTCATTTTGTGTAGGCGGCAGCTTGCGGGGGTTTATCATCACTATATATGCAGGAATATGTGATATGCATAAATCTTTAACGCACCCTTACTCTCTATCCAATTTAATGTTGGAATTAGAGATTTTATATATTACTGTAAAGTCGAATTGTAACAGAGCTAACGAGCATGGAGGGGTTTATCATAAAAATGTACGAAACATGAGTCGAACTTTCTCATTTTGGAATAAATATCTCACGGAGAGGGGCTTAGGATGTCAATCTATACTGCACCAAGTCCCGGAAAAGTGACTTTGAATGTACTATATTAAGGGGGCATGGTGATTGATGAAGACCATGGTGAAGACTATTTTTGGTCAACATGTGACTAGAATGAATGTACCCTACCTTAAGGCCCCTTGCCCACGAGCGAGTGCAGTCATTGAATATTACTCCATGCACTGAAGGAATCTCCTGTTCCCAACATCTGAGTTTGGGTCAGGGGATCCCTTCAGTGCATGGAGCTATTTTAACTGAAGCAAGAAGCCTAAGGCCCCAGTATCTGCATTTTGGTCCTGAGCTGTGCCAGAGTCAAAAGTCAAAAAGCAGGTATGGGTTCTTTAGTTATTTTAGATCTGTACCTGGCATTAGTAAAAATAAAAAAAATAATAATAAAAAAGTTTTGAAATCCTTATCATGGTGAAAGGGGTTGTACCAAGTTTGATTTTTACCTCTCATCAGAAGGATGACTACTGGGACCCCCACCAATCAGAAATTCTGGTCTCACCGACCCACGGGTTCTGCCTCTCTATTCAATACTAATGGAGTGGTGGAAATGGCTGAGTGCTATAGAATTGAATGGAGTAGAACGATGCCTGCTTCACCTTGCGCTCCATTAATTAGTAAGAATGGGGGCCTATTGCTGAGGACCTAAATAGTTGAAGATTGTTATTGCCTATCCTATGGTACACACCCTTCAACAGACCTCTTAGCTGGAGGAGACATGTGTATCACAAGTTTACAAAGCTTTATACAAAGTGATATGTTAATTATTTTGGGTCCATATACGACTGGTGCTGTTGCCACTTACAGATATTGACGGTAGGTAACACTCACCTAGCGGAACTTTAAATGGACTCTTCATACTGCCAACAAATTGTAATTCACGAAATGCTACAGCAAAGTTATAAAAGTCTACACGAAAAGCAATGGAAAAAGTCACCTGATTATCGGCATTCTATTATTTTTTATCCAAAAGAGTTTGCCCGTCTCTGTATAGCTATCCCATAGGATCTATACATGCTTTCCATACTGACCAACAATATGATTGACAATGTAACACCAAGCAATAATCCTGGCAATCGTACATGCTGTAGGTAAAGCATTATACATGTAGTGATATTCGAATCGGCAGGAGCTGCCGTTTTTTTCCCATGACCTTTCACAAGAAAACTTCCATCATTTATTATTAATGAAGATGCTACAGCAGAAACTATTCTGAATGATCACTAAAATGTATAGGGAGCTTTAAAAATACAAAACTCCGTAAAAGTTTAATCTAGACCCGAAAAGTCAAAGTTGGCTACACTTATTCCATTTCACAGTAACAGATGTTAAAGATTTACAATTACAATTGTGTGAACTATCTGATGTACACAAAAACCATAAAGACCATACTATGCAAATATACACTATAAAAGAAAAAAGAAAAAAAAAAAGTTTATAAACTAAACTAAGTTTTCGGCATTAGGTGAAGTTAAAACTGAAATTTGACTCGATGGGGCATATGTGTTGGTAAAAGTCCCAAATACCTTCTTCATAATTATGTGTCCTGTACAAATGACTGTAGGTAGTACAAAAGTAATGTTCTAAATTATATAACAATCTGTAATAGAAAACAGAGGTGGCCAAAGCAATTTTTTGACTAATGCCTCTAATTCGTAACCTGACCTAGAAAATGGATGCTGGGATTTAATTGGCCGTTAGTGGACAAATCCACTGTTTCTTTTTCTCTAAATTGTACAAATAGACCCATTGATAAAAACACCAAGAATTCAGACTCGAAGATAACTCTCAATGTGACTGTAATGATGATATATGTAAGTAATTACAACATTAGAACAAAAAAGTTTATTGGGAAAACTGAACAATATAATGGAGGCTCTAGGACCCCGATTTGACATCTCTAGACGGATTTAAGATGAGATGCCTGAAGCATCCAGGTTTCTTATGGTGTTCTGCAGTAAATTTGCCTGTACAGTAGATGATGAGCTGGACCTGTAGATCCTCCTCATAGGTTGCTGAAGTTGAAGCTGTCCTATTTGTTAGCATAGATGCTTAAATGGTGATGAATCTGGTGACAGGCCCCTCAAAGGAAGTGTTGTAATTATGGTATATGCCAAACATTGCGGTTTTGGGTCCCCCAACCTGGAGTTCAACCAGAAGGTCCACATTTGGCACCACCGGAAACACCAATTGTTGCTGGTAACCCTTAAAATGCTGCCAGCAAAGCCGCTGGTTGCATTTTTCTGAGCATCATTGTTTACTGTTGATGTCACTGGAGCGCTGATTCTAATGTAAATGGAGGCGCGCATGCACTGCCATCATGTTAATGTGCCAGCACTGATCGGACATGTTACCAAATCCGAACCTACATCTATAGTTGTAAAGTGGTCAAGCCATTCCTGGGAAAGCCTTGTGCACAGACATTATCCTGCTTAAAAAATTACGTAGATGCCCCAACAGCCACATTAACTATATGCTGAGCCAGGATAAAGCAATTCTACAGCAGGCAGGAATGAATATAGAATGCAGAATTCCTTAGTATATACAGCCTGATGTATGGGGTGGGGGCAACATCAACACCGATGCACCAGCTTTTGATAAATTCCCCCCTAATGAGGTACCTTGTTCACCACCACTGCAGGCAAACGTGATGGTGTCTCACTATTAATGTCAAACTTATTTCTGCTATCGACATGAAAATGGTTCAGTCAGAGAAATAGGGTGTAATGAAGGTGACAATACGACTAATACTACTACTTATACTTGGGGATGGATCCTCTCTACTGGAGGTCAGATTCACTCAGTCCAGAAATAGCTAACAAAGTCTGCCAAGTGGGCAGATTTACTTACCCGGTCACTGGAATTCACAGAAACTGCATTGTCCATCTATAATTCTGCGTGCAGCGATTCACTAAGATCGTGCGCCAGAAATCCTGAATGTGTCGCTTCCCCGCACTGGTCTGACAGAGTTCACCATCTTTTTTGTGGTGCATCTTAAACATAAGGCGTGTGACACAATTTAAAAGTTAAATACCGCGCTCAGTCGGAATCAGTCGTATGAAAGCCAGCGCAACTGCGCCACAAAAAAGTCGCAAGCAGCACAGACAATTCTTAAATAACCGTGCAAGCTATATTAGCCCCGAAAAAGGTGCATAGTCTGACAAAAGTGAATGAGGCCCAAAGTGTTTTTCACCTTAATTTTTTTGTATAATATTCCTAATCTTTATTTATATAGCGTCATCATATTCCGTAGCGCTTTACAAATCATATTATACATATACAACTATATATAATATATGGTAATGCTTTATTAAAGGGGTTTGCCCATGAAAGAAAGTTCTCAACTTTCAATCTAGTGAAGTTTACACAATAAAGATCATTTTTAACAACTTACTTTACAATTTTACAGTTTTATTGCTGTTTTAGCTCCTATATTTCAGTGCAAAATTCCCAGATGTGAACGGGGATTCTCTAAGCAGAACCTTCATGATCCCTCTATGTTGTGGGATGCCGTGTGCTTACAATGTGCTTAGATTATTACCAAGGTACAGGTTTATATACAATTTTATTTAGCTTCTGAACATTCACTGGTATCTGACACAGAAAAAAGATGAGACAGATCAGAGTCATGAGATAGATATAATACACAATGACACATTCAGCTCTGCTATCCCACCTATAAAACACACAGTCAGCCCATACCATCCCAGGCTAGAGAACTATAATTGTATAAAGTATATCCTGCATTTCCAAAACCATTTTTTTAAATAAAGGATTTAAAGGGTTAAGTTTAGGGTTTTATATGCTTAACAGAAAGACTTAAAGGGGTATTCCCACAAAAACAAGATTCTTAAATAAACTCAGGAAAACAAAATAACACTTTCTCTAATTCACTGTTATTAGCACCAATACAGCATTTTTGCAGATGTTATTCAAACTTGTCTCTATGAGTCCTAGTGTTTACATTTTGGTTGTCCCTGGATCATAAACTCCAGACTATGCTCGGGCAGATTCTTCTCATGTATAGCTTCTCTTGTAATGCTGGGGCAGGAGGCAGAGAAACTGCAGTGTTCAGACTAGACCAGCAGAGAGAGGCACTTCCTTTAGGCAAGAATCAGGCAAGGACCTGCTCTACAAACTTAAAGATAAGGTCTTGATCCGAGGGAAGATGAGGCACACATATGGAGCCTGGACCCTCTCAGGTTCATTTGCATACAGTCCTTCATCCTGTTGGTAGATTCCCTTTAATTCATGTCATTAGTTTAGGAGTGCAGTATTGTTATCCAGATGACATTATAATGTAATCGAGCGCAGTAGCTTTAGGTGCATAGTGTGGAGATGTGCTGTACAGAGCTGAAGACATCTATATGCAACTTCTGCACTGATAAATCGCAATTGGGAGAAGTTGTCTTGAAGTTCTTAAATCCGTTGATACATGTAACATGTGAGTACCTTGAGGCCACTTCTGCCATGTCTGAAAAATACTGCAGGCAGAAACTGTATGCATGTCTGTTTGAATCTGCCATTCTTCCTTGCAGATCTTCTCCAGTTCCCTTTTGAATGAGGAACGTTGGCGGAGGCCATTTTCAAGTCTCTCCAGAGATGCTCAATTGGGTTTGGGTCCGGGATCCGGCTGGGCCAGTAAGGAATGGTCACAGAGTTGTTCTGAAGCCACTGCTTTGTTATTTTAGCTGTGTGCGTAGGGTCATTGTCTTTAGCTGTGTGCGTAGGGTCATTGTCTTTAGCTGTGTGTGTAGGGTCATTGTCTTGTTGGAAGGTGAATCTTCAGCCCAGTCTGCAGTCCAGAGAACTCTGGAAGAAGTTTTCATCCAGCATATCTCTGTACTTGGCCACATTCAACTTTCCTTCAATTACATCCAGTTGTCCTGTACCTGCCCCATAACATGATGCTGCCACCTCCATGTGTCACTGTTGGGATTGTATTTGGCAGGTGATGAGCAGTGCCTGGTTTTCTCAACACATACAGCTTAGAATTAACACCAAAAACTCCAATCTTCGTCTCAGAGAATCTTCTCATAGTCCTTCATTTGTTTTTTTGCAAACTTTATGTAGCTTTCATATGTCTTATGCCTCACTGAGGAGAGGCTTCTGTCGGTAGACTCTGCCCTAAAACCCTGACTGGTGGAGGCTGCAGTGATAGTTGACTTTGTGGAACTTTCTCCAATCTACCAACTACATCTCTGGAGCTCAGTCACAGTGATCTTGGGGTTCCTCATATATTATTATATTATATTATATATATATATTATAAAGTCAATGTGCTCTTAGGAACATTGAGTGCTGCAGGAAAGTCTTTTGTAACCTTGGCCAAATTGTGCCTTGCCACAATTCTGTCTCTTAGCTCCTTTGGCAGTTTCTTAAACCTCACAATTCTCTTGTGCTCCGACATGCACTGTAAGCTGTGAGGTCTGAGATAGACAGCAACAGTCAGTTCAATAAAACACAACTGGACTCCAATGAAGGAGTAGAACCATCTCAAGGAGGATCAGAACAAAATGGACATCATATGAGTTAAATATGAGTGGCACAGCAAAGGGTCTGAATTCTAATGTACCAATTGGCTGCAATAAATCTTGAGTGCAAAATTTATGGGGTTTGAATACTTTTTGTAGCCACTGTAATTACTGTGTGTATTAAAGGAAAGGGGAGGACTATTCAGAAGTCTGCCATAGGACCCACCATTTCTTAGTTATGCTCCTGGTTAGACATTTTGCTATAAACTTAAATTGGTGGGACATTTTACATAAATAGATTATCAGATAAAATCAATGCCGTAATTTAGAAATAGATAAAAAATTTTGTTGATAATCACTTTTATTGGGTTTCTAGTGGTCAAAACTATAACAATTTTGGTTCAAATTTGTTTCCAGCTACAACCAACCTCTTTATCATGTACAGTTACATAATATAGCTGATTCAATGTTATGTTCTCAACATTTATGGAGATCAAATTTTTCATTACAATTTCATTATACAGTGTTTTTTGTGTTTTCAAATAAAAAATTCTATTGGTTTCGAACCTTACATAAAACAGGAACGTTAAAAAGAAAAGTTGACATAAAAAGATGGCAATTAATAGGCAGACAGTAGTACGGTACGTACTAAGATATTGATGTGGAAATCATAAAACAATGTAATTGTACCAATGTTTCCTCAGATCCATTGTAAAACAATATTCCAAAAAATTTATGGCAGAACTAAAAGTATTGCACGTAGGATTCAGCAAAATGACCTAAGTGTGAAGTTGTCACTTCTGCAATGATTGTTGGCACTTTTTTTTTACTCTTGATCTGGTGAATTTTATGATGGAAATACAATAGAAATGGAATTTTAATGGAGATGCTGGATCCTCTCTCATGTTCCTTATGGCTCCTGACTGCCTCGTATCACCCACTGGAAAGGCTCCAATCCTGTTTATTGTAAACATCACTGTCTTCTTTATTAAGTATCTTTGTCTGTTCCACATTGGACAAAGATTGTTTTCGAGAAAAATAAGTGCGGGACAGCAACCAATATGACTGTTTGACGTCTGCTTCCATTTTTTCGGATGCACACAGCTGGTGATCCAAGCTGCCAGGATTCCACTACATACAAGTTAGAAGAAAAATCAGAAACTTTCTGTATTCACTAAACATGTGCAATGTTTCCACAGTAGTCTACTTGCTTGGTAAAGACTGTTGAAACATCATACCTATTGGCTGATAAAAAAGGACATTTCTGATTCACCAAAAACGTATGGAGTGCTGCTGCCTTTTCTATAATTTAGCATGGCTTTCTGATACTCCCGAGCACTAGCTACCATTGTCGCTGTCATTTATTTTCAGATTTTTCAATAATGTAAACATTTAGGTCATATGACCTTTATCAACTTCCTAATAGGAGACAAAGTTATTAACGGGATTTGTGAAACCTGTCAGGTTTAGAACACGCAGTGAGCATGGGCAAGGTCTTAGGACAGGACCGAGACTTTGTTTAAGGCTACATTCACACTACAGTATACACGTCCCCCATACACTTCTATGGGCTCACGGCGCCCTACGGGAGCGGTACGGTGCAGCACACTTGCAGCACCGTACCGCTCCGTAGCCCGGGAAAAGATAGGACATGTCCTATCTTTTCCCGTATAACGGCACCATGGCCATATATCGCTATGGAGAGGGGCGAGGGTGAGCTGCGCTCACCTCCTCCTCCTCTCCCCGCGCTGCCGTGTGCCCTCCGTGCTACGGCAGTGTGCATGTAGCCTAAGTCTGTGTTTAATCCTAATTGTGGGACGATCTAACTACTGACCCCTGTGTTGCATTATGGAGTCACTATAAAAGAGGTCATTGTACGACTTCATATCAATAGCACTAATGGCTCCCAACTGTAACAAAAAAAAAGAGAATCTTCCTACCGCTAGCCAATTTCATACAAAAAGTAGGAGCGAGAGGATCCAGCCTTTCTATTAAAATTCAATTTTTATTGTGTTTCAATCATGAAATTTACCAGATCATTGGGAAAAGTAGTTCCAAAAGTTATGGCGGAAGTGACAGCATTGACCTTAGAATTTAGCAAAAATGACCTAAGTGTGATGTTGTCACTTCTGCAATGATTGTTGTAACGTTTTTTTTTTGTTTTTACTATCGATCTGGTAAATTTTATGATTGAAATACAATAAAAATGGAATTTTAATGGAGATGCTGGATCCTTTCCCTCCTTCCTTATGGCTCCCGACTGTCTCGTATCACCCACTGGAAAGGCTCCAGTTCTGTTTATTATAAACATCCCTGTCTGTTCCGCATTGGACTTAATAACTAGAAAAAAACAGGTGTGGGACAGCAACCAATATGACCAATTTTGAGGTCTGCTTACGTTTTTGCGGGTGCACCGCAAACATGTGCAACGGTACATGGTCACTATGAAGAACTGAATGTACTTCTTAATATATATATATATATATATATATATATATATATATATATATATATATGTGTATATACAGTATATATATATATATATAGATAGATAGATAGATAGATAGGTACAACATGGCTCCTAACTGTAAAAAAAATAGTCCTCATCCAGATTTAGGGAAGAGAGGTTCCAGTTTACATTAAAATTCAATTTTCATTGTATTTCCATCATAAATTTATCAGATCAATAATAAAAAAAAAAATCTATAAGTTATAGTAGTAATAATAGCATATAACTTAATATTAAGGAAAATGACTTAAGTGTGACTTTATTGTCACTTCTGCAATGATTGTTGTAATATTTTATTTACTATTGATCTGATGAATTTTATGATTTAAATCCAATAAAATTAGAATTTTAATGGAGATGCTGGATCCTTTCTCTCCTTCCTTATGGCTCCCGGCTGACTCGTATCACCCAGTCCTGTATATTATAAACATCACTGTGTTTTTTATTATAGATCCCTGTCTATTCCACATTGGACTTGCACCATGGCTTTCTGATGCTTCCCAGTTGTAGTTACGATCATGTTAGTAATTCATTAAAAACTTTAAAATGTGAACGTGTAAGGCAAATGTGTTGACTCCAGCCTATAAGACAAAAATAATAACGTGATTAGTGGGGGAGGATTTTGGACAGGACTGAGTCTTTAGAGCCACAATCCTCACTGTGCAGTCCTTTAATTCCTGACCCCTGTGTGCAGTACTGGCGCCATTATAATGCGATATACAATATAGCGAAACATGGATTCAGATAAAGAAAAAGTAAATGCTCACCACTAATTCCACAAGGTAAAGTACATCCTCTTCCAATTTGAGGTAAGTGATGCATAGGTCCAACCAGTGGCCACAGGGAAATTCAGGCGTAAGGAGTGAGAGAGAAGGTCCAGCATCTCCATTAAAATTTCCATTATTTATTGTATTTCAATCATAAAATGCACCAGATCGATAGTAAAAAAAAGTTCCAAAAATGTATGTCAGAAGTGACGACATCGCATTACGCAAAATTGGCCCAAGTGATTTGTTGGAACTTTCTTTTACTATTGATCTGGTGAATTTTATGATTAAAATACAATAAAAATGGAATTTTAATGGAGATGCTGGATTCTTCCTCTTCTTCCTTATGGCTCCCAACTGTCTTGTATCACCCACTGGAAATGCTCTAGTCCTGTTTATTATAAACATCACTGTCTTTTAAAAAAAAAAAAAAAAACATCTGTCTGTTCCACATTTTATCTGATACTTCAAATCTAGAAATGGGATGGACAGTATTCTCATAAGCTCTATATATATTTCGGCTGAGCTGTAAACTGAATATCTGGTTGGTTATACCAAATATACTCTAATTGACTAGTTCTTTGGCCAATTACCACCATCTAAAACTCAACTTTTATTAATTAAAACTAAAAATGGAAGCTGTGTAACCATATAAGGTGCTGATTAAGAACACAGCTGTTGGGTCCTAGTGAGTACCCAATACGTCTTGGTCACTGGATTCCCAATGTGATACACAGATACTGACCCCAATTGAGGGTGTGATATCAAACACTGCCCAAGCAGAAGGTGTAAATTGGATTGTCTAGTGTATGACATTAGGAATCCTGTGATCAGGGGGTATTGGTCACTCACTAGGACTTAACAATAGTGTTTATTATCAGCCCGTGTGTAGTTACACAGCTTCCGATTTTATATTTAATCAATAAAAGTTAATGTGATGAAAATATAGGAAAATAGGTGTACCTGGGGGAGGGGACATCATAGTCATCAGTGCTAGTAAAAGTCTCCCACTTTCTCTAGCCTCATCTTGAATAGTTTAATTGAGTTAAAGCTTAAATTTCATTAATTCTCCGGGAGGTAAAGCCTCAAAGGATTTCCTGAGATGTGTTGTCACTGACTGTCTCAGAAGTTTCCCTCCACTTTCAGACAAAGTGTCATATAAATCCCAGACCAATATATCTGTTATGGATATTAATGGTGTTATCATCCATCTCCGCTCAAGGCTAGAAACATCTATGGAATCGGGATAGCCAGGGCATTGTATACCTGTGTCTAACTAGGTTCTAGCATTCTCGGACACAGAGATATAAATATCTTGTATCAATGCAATCCAGGGATAAATCCGTTTCCAAAGAGACCAGAACCCTGACCCTATGACTTCCCATTAAAAATCTACAACTCCGCCAATGTTAAGGACCATGTAGGAGGGTTCCTAGAGCCCTCCGATGGGTTTACAGGGGTGTGTCTGCATCTATTAGTAACAGGGCATCACTTGTGTCCATTGGCTTTGCCTAGGGGAACTAGGGAACTTTTCACCATCACAAGTGCAGAGAGGATCTTGTATTTTGTACTCTGCTAACTGTGTATATATATATATATATATATATATATATATATATATATAGTGGGTACTGTTTGTCTATTGTGCCCTTAAGGCAATTAAATATAGGATTTATTTAAAGTTACTCTTTTATGACATCATAGTGTGTGCACGACCAGCGTATACAGACCTCTCATTGCCGGCATACAGGAAGCAAGAAGAGGACCTTTGGGGGGTGTTGGAAAGGTGAGTACTGAGTTTATTTTTTTTTATATACACGAGTATGCTGAGTAGGGATTTTTTCAGCGCAAAAAGTTAATTTATGGCAGAATACTGCACATTTTCTACAATGCCTATTAGATTGTTCTAGGCTGCCATCTGTAATCCCCCTGAATTCTATACTCAATAATAGAACTTAGATTAAAGGCAAAATATGAGACCAACAGGATGTCTATTGGATACAGCATGGTAATTAGGGTGAAGGAATCACATCCTCTCTTACCCTTTACCTTCTGTACCCTGTGTGTTTCTTCCTACGAGCTTACTTATGATACTAGTAGATGGAGTAATTTTTCTTGTCATGCAGTGTTATCAACATATTTTCTTGACGCGAGGCGTGCAGATGGTGATAAATAATGTATCGCTCTTTATTCTCAGAATTTAATCGCTCCCTGTGTAATTTCCATACAGTTCCCGGGACATTTTTCTCTGTTCTGTAGGCCAGCATTGTTGAATAAAAATATGGTTGCCTTTAGACATTTATTCTCTATCGTAAGGTTAACAGCTGCCCCCAGTCCTCAGAAGTGCTAATTGTTACATTGAAAAAAGAGAGAACTGGCAAACATTCCCCAAAATTCAGAGAAAATTACACTTATTGTAAGACTCTGATTTATCTGAAAGGCATTTCCATCAAAGCGACAATACTGGCAACACTGCTAAAATAACAGAACATTTTTTAGTAAAAATCTTAAGAAATTAAACAAAGATGAACTTCACTATATTCAGGCATAGACACAAAGCTGGGGGTTTCAAAGATCAAATAAATAAACTGTTACCACAATTCTGATAACAATTTCTTAGGTTAATATTCCCTTCCCTAGCAAATAGATCAATGGTGGATTGGTGATTGTTATTATCAGCTTCAACCAAACTCTGACTTCTATACCCAACTCTGACTTCCATAATGTCCTGACCCTAAAGGGTTATTCTCACCTGGCATTTACATTTAATATAATTTATTTACCTTATACATACATTTCTTCAATTGGATGTTATTAAAATAAAAATGTACCAGTGTGTCCCTCTGCAAAAGAATTTCCAGATCCAGCCGTGTCAGGAGCAACTCTTTCTTTATTTAGGCAAATCATTAAAATCCATAGCAAGTATTTGGCCAACACGTTTCAAACCAACTAGCTGTTCTTAGTTATGGCTAAATATTGGGAAAATACAGAAACAGATAATTGTTACAATGTAAGGAGTAGAAGTATGAGCACATTACGTCTCCTTTTGGGGAATCGGGGGAAGACACAATCATCTTGACCAAATCTTTTCAAACTTATGCAGATACCTCCGGGTTTGGTATGGACAAGGGGCCCCAAAGAACACCTAGGGGAGAGAAACTGCATGCATACATCAAGGTGCAGCTGAAAGTAGGAGAATAGCTTACTATTCTGGACTCCAAAACCATTTCCCAGCTCAGAAAAGAATCCTTCCCCAACTGCTGGTCTCCATCTTAGCCTAAATCTTTCTTTGTTATGAATTAGAACAAATTTGTCACAAACATATTTGTCACAAACCCCTTCTGTACAGTATAATCAATGTTGACATATTGTATAATTAATTGTCCAACTCTTGTTTCTACAAATTGTACTGCCAACAGTTTCCACAGCATAGGGAGCTACTATAGGTAGTAATATGAATTGCCAACCCCTAATCCCTGTAACTAAAATGAATAAAAGTTTCCAGTTAAGCTATGGAAAGATGGCTGTCCCTACTTCCTGTATTGTCCATATATTGTGCGGCAAGATGAGTGTGCTTTATGGCAGCTGCAATAAATGGGGGTCAATTCACGAAAGACAATGGGGCTTATTTACTAAGGGTGTGCGGACGCACTTTAGTCGGATTATCCCAGGTTTTCGGGGATTGCACGGCTGTGACAGGTATTTAACAGAGGATTGTGTCGCATGGGGTCTGATTCCGACTGATTCGGACTGAGCGTGGGATTTAACTTTCAAATTGTGTTGCAATATCAAGCACTAACACGCACCAGGAAGAAGAAGGTGAACTCCGTCGAACCTGAGCAAGGAAGCGGCACATGCAGGATATTGGGCGCACGATCTTAATGGATCGCGGCACAGTGCATGATCGTCGGACAATGCACTTTCTGTGAACTCCTCCGGACGGCTAAGTAAATGCCCCAATGTCAGCTTACTTACTTTTGGAGGTGGAATTTGATTTTGAATATTCGCATGGATATTCAGATTTCTCCCCCAATCCTCTTTCATCAGATTTTATATGAAACAATAGACAATTCTATCAATACATGTAAAGTAATCACATCACATTGTAAAAGTAACAAACCTTAAAACTTCTCAGTATAGCTTGAATATTAACATCTTCTTCAATTGCAGAAACATTTTGCTAAATTCCTCGGAAAATAGAGAAATAAAGACATAAATTTTGGGTCACGGTCAATTTCATAAGCAACTATATCCTATCTTTATATGATTTCGGTCTGGAAAATGTAGCAGATGACCGTGATAGACTTGTTCTGTAATTTACTCGATAGAACATCTTTCTGTAGATGTGATCTATTGCGCTCTATATGTCTGCAGTCTGGTGTAAAGAGCTCTTTGTTACCTTCAAGGCGGCTACATCCTAGAAAGGAATATAGAATTACTAGATAATGGATATTCATAAATGTGCAGCGCACAAAATTGCTGTCTTACTATCACCCGAGTAAATTGGGATATTCTTAGGCAACGATTGTGTTATCCTCAACGCACATAACACCTCATAGCTTCAACTGAATTATTACAGTCCTGCTTTATTGTCCAGAATTATTGAGGACTGCACACAGTATTGGTGCCGATCTGAATAGCCTCCGAAATGGGATTTCTGATGATAGTAATTGAAGATAAGCATCATATTCCCAGACTAGCAGTAAATACGCTAAAGGCGAGACATGGCTGGTAAATCATAGGAAACTAGTTGGTCATTATCCGACTTATATCATGTAAATTGTCCAGCCCTGCGGAAACAAGCGGCCTGGAGGAGCCCGGAGGAATGCATTGCCGAGGTATTGGAAAATTTAAGGAATAAATATTAAGTTAGAAGACTTTGGAGTCATTGAAAAATAGATGAACTTTTGCATTCATCTAAGCCCGGTGATAACAGCAGTACTTTATGGTATGTATTTTTTTGGCTCATTTTGTTTTGAGATCTGGGCACATTCTTGCTCTTTTTGCTTCCCTTCAAATATTTAGTAAGTAAAATGAAGTCTAAATTATAAAATAAATATTTTAGTTGTTTTGCCTTATATTTTTTAAATGATAATAGGTTTTTAAAGCAATGGAGACCAATTGTACTTTTGGGATAGGAATAGCAAATAATAACCAGATGTACGAATACCATGTGAACGTTAAACAGTCTAAAGCTCGGTACTATGATAAATGTGGCAAATTTTTATACTGCCTATTTTAGCCTTAATTCCACTAAACTCTTCCTCTTTTCAATGAGGTGACACCAATTTCTGTGCAGCCGAAACATCTTTTTTATCATTCATCAAAAGTGTTTAAGACCATTCAAAAATGGAGTGCACAGCATGAAGGAAGGGTTTTTATGCATATTCTGGTTCATTTTCAAGGGGTAAAGGGGCTATTTAGGGAATATAAATGCTCAGCTGTTTTTTCATTGTTGAGTGAGTTTATTTACAATCTTCTTTGCCACTTATAACATAATTCATTTAGTTGAAGGGATGAGGAAGCAGTACCTTTAGACTGCTGAAGAAATTCAGCTCCTCAGTCATAGTGCATGCACATGTCATTTGGCAACATAGTACGCCCTTCTGTGACTAATGGAGGATGTCTGCCTCCATGTGCCCAGAGATCAAGTGCCCAAACTGCAAAACCCACAGTTTTTTCAAAAACTGCAAATAAATCAATTTAAGTACTAACTTAATGCTTCCTGTTCTGTCACAGCTTTCAATCGTTTTGGCGTTCCGAGGACACAAATAAAATAAAAGAGGAAGGAGAAATTTGGATTATCATTTTAGCTTCCCTCACCGGAACAGATTGAATCACAGGCCTGGAGCAGGAGCTCCAATGTTAATTTGGCTCTGTCTATACCTCCTCGCTTCTCCTATAGTTTCTGACAGCCATTGATGTGTTGGTTTAAATAGTGCTGATTCTGGTACATGCTGGGCTGCTTGGGTCTGCAGGAGGAGTCTTTAAGTCCTGTTTGGTGAACTCTGTGCTCTGGTAATGGTCTGTGTACTAAGAGAGGGCGTCTGTGCCATAGGTACGACACTTCTGCCCTAGTGGGTCTGAAATAATGGAAAAAAAGATAAAAAAAATATGGAAAAAGTTTAAATTTAAATCCCCTCCCCATGATTTAGAAAAATGATATAACATAACATAAATGTTAGGTATCCCCGCATCCCATGTTTGATCTGTCAAAATATAAATTAGATAATCCCATGCTGGGAACTGTATAAGGGGGGGAAAAAAAACTCCAAATATTAAAATCCACACCTTTTTTTCCATTTTGCCTTCCGTAAAACTTTTGATATAATGTGATCACAGGTTGCTGGTCCTGCAAAAAGTAACTTCTTGCCCAGCTCCATTCACCAAAGTATGAAAAAGTTACCGGTGTCAGAATATGGGAAGACCTTTTTTCTTAAATTGGCCTCACACAATGATACCACAAGACTGGATCTGATTTCTGAGGTTTTATACATCTAAAAGAATTCGTCTTCCATCTAGCTTTTATTCCCCCACCTACATAGTACAGATTGCAGCGAGGAGGAACAATGTCTCCCACATCTTCGACTTGTTCTTCATCATGCTGCAATTTTAATGTTGTGGGGCCCATATTGTTCGGACAGTCTTCTTGAAGCTCATTCAATAAACAGTAACTTTTTATAGGCATCAAGATCTACTATATCCTTTGAGAACACACAATACCACATAACATATTTCTATATTAGGCTAATCCAATGCATCAGTCATAAGGCAAATACCGTGATCGATGTAAAAGGTGAGAAAATTTTGCGGAATGACCTGAATCAGATGCTAAAGTAAAGATTACAGCGATTTGATAGCCATCATTTTTTTCCAATTCCGCTGACCGCACTGACACTTGCATTTCAGCAGTGATATATCTCGCTCCGGAGCTCGCATTATTCATCCTCTGACCCACGCTAGGCAACATCTGAACCATTTTTTACACTGTGAAGATAGCAAATGTAATAAACCGAAGGGAAGAAATTGCATCGCTCAACTAATAATTTATATCATTTTGAAACCTTTATGTGATACGATCGAGACAAATAAAACTGAATACCACCTAAACTTTCCGGCTGAGAAGAACCTGCGCGTCTGTTTTGTGTGGGTCACAGACTGGAGACGCTAAGTTGTGTACTGTATATAGTGGTAATAAATGGACACATAAATATGTGTTGATCTGATTGGATAATAAAAAATAGCGGCTGACATTCAAAGGGCACCTTTGTCATTACATCAAAATGCCTTTTACATCCGCAGGCGAGACTAGGTTGCCCCTTTTAACCCCTCTGTGTAACTTTGTTACAACTCTGTTATAACTTAAAGAGAACCCGTGAGGCAAATTAACCCCCTTAACTAAATATATTTTCATAAACTGCCATTGTCCCCCTACATGCCTGTAAACCTAAGCAATGAGGTCCTAAAGCTGTATGCAAATGACCTGTGAGATGTCCAATGAGTCATTAGCATATTCAAGCTGTCCAGCTTATTCATGAGTGGGAGGCACAGCCACACCCCCAGTGCTTGACTGACAGCCTGTATAATGATGTGAGGCTGTATAATGATGAGCTTCCTGGTGCTGGCGCCCGCAGCCTGTGTGTGTATAGGAGAGATGCAACAGCTCCAGGCAGCCATGTTATAGCTGAACATGTCAGGTACTTGTGTAGATGATGTCTGTGTCTCTCACATGTGTATTAGGAGGATGCAGCATGTCAGCAGACTATACTATACATTACACACAGACATGAGGAGAGGGGAGGGGTAACACGGGTGACATCACTGCCTCTGACCATGTGACCAGCCTCATTTACATAATAAAGAATAGATGATTTTGCAATGATTAATGTATGAATTGACTAAATAAATGCTGTGATGGGATTCTTGTGAGCTGCTCCAACAGTTATAGGTAACAGGACAAGTGACAGAGACATGATGACAGGTCTCATTTAATGTTTTGATGGATTCTTGTGTTTTTTTTTACTATACCATAGTAAATATTGCTTTTTGTTGTGTCTTGTGTTGTTAAATGGGTAGTTGTGTTCTACAAAGTGATGGTAAATTGCTGGGAGATGTGATTACTCTATGATCAATGAGGATCTAATTCCTACGAAACCTATCTTGAGAATGATGGTGACACTGTTCTTGTGTTGCACCAAGTCCCATACCTGAAGCTTGAGGCCAATTTGCCCTATATCAATATTACAGGGGGCACATGGTAGTTTAGGGCCTTTGTCACACATGTGTATGGGGCTCTGGACTTTTAATCTTATGCCTCTCTCCTCATAAGAAAACTTATAGTAATGCAGAGAGTAAATGTATTTTGTAATCATACAGGTTAATGTTTTACTGCTTTTAAAGACTAAAACGGGAAAGGAAATTATTTTAGCAATAATTTACTTATTGATTCCTAGTTTTAATTGATTCATCACTATTCCTGGCACAAGGAACCACTTATCATGGTAAGATTGCTGCATGATTTTGTGGGGTGAATATTAAAACAATAAAAAAAAACCCTAATTTGTTTCATTCAATAAACAATGTTATCTAAAGCATCACTTAAAAGTACGTTCCACACATGATCATACGAGAATGGTAGTGAGGTAAAAATTATGATAAAATATGATAAATTTAATAATCCAATGACAATTTATAAAAATGACTAATAACCCCCTCGTCCGCATAGACTGTAAGCTCTTGTGAGCAGGACCCTCAATTCTATTGTCTCATATGACTGTTGTTGCTCTGTAATGTCTTATTTTATTTGTATATATGGAACCTGATGGCACTATATAAATAAAGATAATTATTAACACAATCAATAAAATGACTACAAGTCATCAACTTGAGAAAGAGAGGTCTGGAGCTCAACAGCCAATTACTATTTTGGTTTGCGCCTCCATGCTATGAATTAAAGAAAATCTTTAATGTCTGTCAGCACCTGTCCAGCAACCGCGCGACCACAACCAGGCTTAGCGCTAGCTGTCAGACTGGGTAAGTGGTGGCGAACTCACCCTGCGATGTCCCTGCGGGCTAAGGCCCTGCCTAAAGCAGATAAACCGCCCTGATAAGGGCAAACCCACTATCAGGAACCTAACTAATGGTCCCTAAGCGACCCTACAAGATGACAGGGAAGACTTACTTCATCTGGCAGTTGCTGTATGGTGGAGCGGACAGGTAACCGGAATACAGGAATAGACCAGTGTTCACACTGGTAACAGAAAGCAAACACAGGTCTAAGACAGGTCATACCGGGAGAGACAACACTGAGGGACAAACAACATTCAAATAGAAAGGTCAACAGACAAAACAGAAGTCAAAACACAAAAGAGCAAACAAGATAGCAAGAGCACTAGATACACAGCTAAGACTAAATTAACCAGCAAGGTCTGATGGGAATGGGCAGGTATATAAGGCAGTTCCCAGACACGCCTCCAGCAGCACACTAGGGAAACTGTCCATCAGGCTAGTAACCCTTGCTGGGCAAGGCTGAAAGACAAGGAGCCGGGTGTGGCTTAGTTAATCCAAACACAAACACTAAGCCACAGTTCACACACAAATAAACGCCATCTATTCTGCCAACTGCGGTTATAGCGACGTTTAGGCACGGACGTTACACCGTCCTGTTTTCTTCCCTGGATTGTATTGTATGGTTTTCTACTGAGTACTACCAATGGTGTTCAGTACTCTCTGCCTCTACTTTCCTGCCCCTAGCTGGACTGTATTGACCTAGACGTTGGCAGTGTCTTGCCATTCTATTTTTTGTGACAAGTCTAATACATATAGTGATAGTAGTTCTATATAACTCTAGTTAACTATTTCAGTCAGAAATGTCAGTGCTCTACTGTATACATAAAAGTCAATGATCAATCTCACCACCTCTTCTTAAGGTTAAAATAGAAGATCTCCTCGGTTTCTCACTTCTCCCTCCATTGCACTCCACTTTGTCTCAGCGTGGACCCCGTTTCACTTCCGTGTCCGTGGTTCACTGCTGGTCCTATAATGGGAGAAACCGGTAGATAGTGCAGATCACCAAGATAAAGGTAAAACGATTTTATTGTATGTACTCACTAGATCACAATAAAAACGCACGGCACAATCAATAAAAACGCCCAACACCGACTGACCTAAGCTTCGCCTTCTCAGGCTTTATTCCGGGGCATGGCGTTTGGCGCAATCACATGTGTTTAAGTACAAAATTTGCATAATTTCTGCATATTAAAATTCTAAAAACAAGATCCAGAAGGAAAACATATCATACTGGTGTCAATTTATGACCTAGTTCAACATTGTTCTACTAATATGAACAAGCCATTCCTCACCTCTTTTTATATTTATACCTACCAATTCAAAATGCAGTTATCCATAGTTATATAGAGATTACAGTTCTTATCCATTAATTTCTACACCTCACCCTCATGCCTTCCTATTCTTAAAAATCTCGCTAATCCCAATATAGAAATGGTACGTAGTTCTGACCAATCACAAGTGTTGGTTCAAAGGACCAATCATCAATTTAAATCAGGTCTTGAGTGGTCAGATGTTTATTTCACAAAACATTAAAGGAAACCTACCACTACAGATCTACCTATTAACGTAGATCCGGTGGTAGGTGCATCTAACTTATGTAAGTTTAACCCTTTTTAGGGCTAATCCTTTACTCCCTTCTATCTTTTCCAATCTTTAATCAGGGTAATATGCAAATTTTCTAGAGAGGCTACTGGGGTGTGGAGTAGCCGGAGCTGAGACTACATGGCACGGCTAGTCCACGCCCCAGTAGCCTCTTTGATTGTCCTACCTAGACACATAGAAACTATAAAATATCTAAACATATTAAGCTGGGACTACACAGATATTATACCATAAACAAGATTTCTACATAGATACGTTACCAGAAACAAAATTACTTCATAGATACAGTATAATGTATGTCTCCATGTAGATCCCATCTTAGGAGAAGAAATCAATCACAGATAGGATGCTGCAAAATTGGGAATTCAGAGGTAATTCAGGCACTTATAAATTGGATAACTCACAGATGACATCTTTAATTGGAGGTATTCTCTTTCATTTTCTTTTTTTAACTGGCTGCTATGTCAGCTTCTTCCAGGCTTGACTCGCCTCTGCAGGTTTAACAACACAGACATTTTAGGTTCCTCACTTCATTATTACTTCCTCCACCTTCTTATAACAAACTTAATATTTGTAGAAATCACTAATTTGTCCCCAGAGAAGGCAACTTAGTAACGGTGCCCCTAAAGTAGCCAATATAGTAACAATTCCCAAACAATAGGCATTATAATAACAGTGGCCATAGCAGTACCTATGATATAGATGCATGTTTATTATTTATATCACATCCACATTTAATTTCATTATTGGTGCTAAAGGTTTCTAGGTTCACATCACATTTAATTCCTTCATTGTAACGTACCCTTACAATGGAGGTCTAGAACATAGTGGAGGATACCTTGTCCTGTTCCTCCACTCCCCCTGAAAGCGGGAGGAGGAGTGAAGATCGGCATCAGCCAGTGATTGGCTCCTGACGATGATCAGGCTGTTTTCCCCAGTGATGTCAATGTCCTTTATGGAGAGTGACATCACTATCCATATAATACCTCGTGTCTCCATCAACCCTCTAATATAGATTGTGAGCCCTCACGGGCAGGGTCCTCCTTCCACAAGTTTCCTGATCACTGTAATCTTGGATTTGTACTTGCAATTACTCTTGTCTTAAGGTAATATCTGGGAATCCCCTATGGCTTGTACAGAATCATTAATTAATACTGCTCTATAAATGAATAATAATAATTACTGGAGATGCTGTGCTTAGCAGGAGGGTGCAGGCAACCTATAGTATGCAACCTATACTGTGCAGAAGGAGGTGAATGGGATGACTTGGTCTGGAAGTCAATGGAGGGGACTTACCACTGCTTCTACACCAGTTTTCTCATGAGAAGCAGTGGAATAATCACAAATTCTTGTGGTCCATGGTCGTTGAGGGAGAGTAGCAGGTGCCGCTGCCGCTGGAAGTCCGATCCAGCCCTGTGTCTGCATTCATTTACAGATCTGACCTGGCGTAGTTTTTGCCTCCCATTAGATACATCAAGAGGCCTACTATAGCAGTCATGCCCCCCCTCATTGCACCAGCGTATGATAAATCTTTCCCACTGTGTATGTATATGTTCAGCATATACACTGGAAGCTTTTCTAGCAAATATGCTGAGCGTATGCATAAAACGCGGTGTAAATGTAACCTTAAACCAGTCCAACATATCACTTTAGGAAGTCCCATAGTCTCACTGCACTTACAGTAAAGATGTCCTTTGTTGTTGCTAGGTCTAGGTGTAAAAAGGCCATTAGAAATGTCTATGTCCATACATTTAAGTGTACATTTTTAGGTACATGACTTTACTCATTATTAATCTGTGTTCCTTAAGGAATCAGTAATTAAAAAAAATATTTAGATTTTTCATTTTAAACAGTTGCACGTTTGGGAAAATTTTCCATTAATTGCTCCACCCTGATGAGCTCCGCTCCAAGAGATGCCCAGCAGGTTTTCAGTTTAGCCTTTATCCCTTTAACAATACATGTTTAGCCTTCAATTACTTAGGAGGAGATGCTGATTTTATTGATTTTGGCTGGATGTAATTCTCCACCCTTTGGATAAATCAGTTGGAAGCTCGTAACATTAGCACAGGATGTCCATATGGTTTGCATATCCATCGGCACACATTTAACGGGGATGCGTAGTTACTAATGCATGCAGTTATTAATGATCTGTGCAGCAAGTTGGCAATCTATTACGTGATGATGTTCATTTCAATCCATCATAGTTTGGATAAAACACAAAACTAATAACCACATTCATGTTTTAGTTAGTTTAGAATGGAATACGCAACTAAAATCTCTGAATTCATTGTTCTTAACAGATGTTAAACCAAAAATCTATCTTCTCTTTTATTACTTTCTTTTGAGATAAAAGTAATGTATTTAGAGATATATACAGAAATCAATAGTCTCCTTAGCAAAACTTAGAATAGGGATTATACCCTAATAGGACGGGTGCCAAATGTTCAAGTCCTAAAGTTCTGCACTTTAGTTTTTGTAGAGGAGCTCTGATTCCTAGATCTCCTCTTAAATCTCAGGTTACCTCTGTTCTCTGTTCCTGGACTATCAAATTAATAGCCAACTTCTACAGTTTTGAAAGTGATTTTATAACCTCAAACCAGATATCTGACTTCTTATAGAGGACTTTTCACTTCCTTTAATGGGTTCCAGTCCACTGTTTCTGGAGCACTTGGATATTTCTCTCTAGACTTATCATTACAGAGAAATTTCATTACAGAGTGTCATCCATTCTTTTTGGAACCTAGTTTGCTAATTAGACTCTTTATTGTGTCAGGTGGATGCTCCTAGCATCCACAAACCTAAAGTACACAGCCAAGGGCAGCCCAAGTCACAGTAAAGACAGTAATTATCATATTATGATTTGGAACTAACTGCATTGATTTCTCAGAAATGGAAGGCGTCAGAGAAAAAAATTCCTACAAGATCAGAATCAGTGGAGCGACCCCTATCAACAGGTGCAAACAGTGTTGACCCCCTTTCACACTGAAGTTTTTGGGACATACTTGCGGTATACGTCCCCATAGATGCCTATGGCGCCGGGCCGTGGTACAATTGTGTGTCACCATACAGTACCATGCATCTTTTCCTGTATGTACGGTTGGTACCATGTCTCACTATGTAGAGGTGAGGTGTGAGCAGCGCTCTCTCCTTGAGCCGAAACATTGCTCTTCAATATTGAATAATTACACTGACGCATTTTTCACTTTATTTTTGGTGTGCTACTTGTTTTCTCTTTAATTAATATAAATATATATACACTCACTGGCCACTTTATTAGGTACACCTGTCCAATTGCTCGTTAACACTTAATTTATAATCAGCCAATCACATGGCGGCAACTCAGTGCATTTAGGTATGTAGACATGGTCAAGACAATCTCCTGCAGTTCACACCGAGCATCAGTATGGGGAAGAAAGGTGATTTGAGTGCCTTTGAACGTGGCATGGTTGTTGGTGCCAGAAGGGCTGGTCTGAGTATTTCAGAAACTGCTGATCTACTGGGATTTTCACGCACAACCATCTCTAGGGTTTACAGAGAATGGTCCAAAAAAGAAAAAACATCCAGTGAGTGGCAGTTCTGTGGGCGGAAATGCCTTGTTGATGCCAGAGGTCAGAGGAGAATGGTCAGACTGGTTCGAGCTGATAGAAAGGCAACAGTGACTCAAATCGCCACCCGTTACAACCAAGGTAGGCAGAAGATCATCTCTGAACGCACAGTACGTCGAACTTTGAGGCAGATGGGCTACAGCAGCAGAAGACCACACCGGGTGCCACTCCTTTCAGCTAAGAACAGGAAACTGAGGCTACAATTTGCACAAGCTCATCGAAATTGGACAGTAGAAGATTGGAAAAATGTCTGTTCTGATGAGTCTCGATTTCTGCTGCGACATTCGGATGGTAGGGTCAGAATTTGGCATCAACAACATGAAAGCATGGATCCATCCTGCCTTGTATCAACGGTTCAGGCTGGTGGTGGTGGTGTCATGGTGTGGGGAATATTTTCTTGGCACTCTTTGGGCCCCTTGGTACCAATTGAGCATCGTTGCAACGCCACAGCCTACCTGAGTATTAGTGCTGACCATGTCCATCCCTTTATGACCACAATGTACCCAACATCTGATGGCTACTTTCAGCAGGATAATGCGCCATGTCATAAAGCTGGAATCATCTCAGACTGGTTTCTTGAACATGACAATGAGGTCACTGGACACAAATGGCCTCCACAGTCACCAGATCTCAATCCAATAGAGCATCTTTGGGATGTGGTGGAACGGGAGATTCGCATCATGGATGTGCAGCCGACAAATCTGCGGCAACTGTGTGATGCCATCATGTCAATATGGACCAAAATCTCTGAGGAATGCTTCCAGCACCTTGTTGAATCTATGCCACGAAGAATTGAGGCAGTTCTGAAGGCAAAAGGGGGTCCAACCCGTTACTAGCATGGTGTACCTAATAAAGTGGCCGGTGAGTGTGTATATATATTCTCTCCTACTCTTTCACAGGTTGGTTTCTGAGCATTTCAGCACACGGCCCCCATTGACCTCTGCCAGGACTTCTACTGACTCCTACAATACAGTCTCCACAATATTTAACGACAGAGCAATTTGACTAATTTACTGTGCCTAGCAGCACGGCTCAATCCTCTCGCTGCCCTAAACATAAAAATTGAGTCCTGATTCGATGAAATACTCTTTTTTAATGGCTAACTGAGATGGTGTTAAATAGCTAGCCAGTAAAAGGTGTCAAATACTGATGACTCTTTAGCTCCAGCTTTTCTATCTACTGGTTAATATGGAACAAAGATATAAATATTTTGTTGCAAAACCATAGAGAGCTGCTGTAAAAATTCCATTATCTGTTTTAGCGCTTGGCTAAAGAGAATTTAGAAGTTAGAAATCACATTTATACTCAGTAGACTAAGTAGCTCAAAGGGTTTTTTTTTTCAGAAAAAAATGATATCTACCACATTTTGGTTCCAACAGCAGCTCCCCTTCCTCATGTGATGCCAGTACTATGAGATCGTAGGAGATGTCACATGCTTTGTACCTGTGATGTTTGAGACCACTTTTATCATCCTACACTTACAGAAGCACTAGGGCAGTGGTGGCGAGCCTATGGCACGGGTGCCAGAGCTGGCACTCAGAGCCATTTTTGTGGGCACCCCAGGACAGAGTTTACCAGACAGGAACAAATCGACCAAATCTTTCTGCAGTCCCAGGCAACATAAGAGATGCTGCTGTCAGCGCTATTTTAAAGGGACACTTCATCGGCTGTTTGGAACTGCAGAAACAGTGAGAAGGTGTGGACAGGGCTGCAGTCTCTTTTTGAGCTCCCCCTGCTGGACTTCTTTCATTCTTCCTCTACAGAGAGACCCTGGAGAAAAGCTACAATGAGAGTCTGAATTTGCACTCTTTCTTTATTGGTGGCCTCAGGGGGCTGATACGATTGAAAAATGTGGAAGAACAGGTAGTTATAAGTTACTGCTTAAAATGCCATGTTGGCTCTTCACAGTAAATAAGTGGACTTTGGTTTAGCTTGGGCACTCGGTCTCTAAAAGGTTCGCCATCAGAGGCCCTCTGGAGAAACAGGTGATCCCCGACTTAAGGACACTTGACTTACAGACGACCCCTATTTACAGAAAGACCCCTCTGCCCCCGTTACCTCTGGTGAAGCTCTCTGGATATTACTTTAATCCCAGGCTGCAATAATCAGCTGTAAGGTGTCTGTAATGAAGCTTTATTGATAATCCTTGTTCCCACGACAAAATCCAATTGTCACAGGTACAAATAAAAAAAAAATTCTGGAGTTACAATTTTAAATATGTCTTTTCCAACTTACATACAAATTCAGCTTAAGAGCAAACCTAAAGAACCCATCTTGCACTTAACTCGGGGACTACCTCTAATAATTTCTGAATTTATTTCTATTTTTATTGTTTCTATTTAAATCTATTTTTATTGTTATATATTCCCACCAACATGAAATAGAAACCTCTTTAAAAATGGTTTATTTTATGTGAATCCTTTTTTTTTACCTGGCTCCCAAAGCTGCTCAAATCATGAGCTATGTATCTGGACATGTCCAGTTGAGGCAAAGTAACAGAGGACAGATGTATGTTAACATACTACTAGAAACATAATATTTTGTTGTGAAAAAGTAAGAATATCTCAAAATTTGAAGAGGTAGGTGCCCCTCCCCTCTGAAATATCTTAAAATTAAATCTAGCAGTACAGGTAATGAAAACTAGACTGAAAATACTCACCTCCAGTCCTCTTCATCTTGATCCTGGCCACGTTCTTTAATAAGCTTGACATGCCAGGATCACCGAAAAATGAAACTTATAAATTGCAGCACGGAGTGTGGGGACAAGATTCCGCCACACTGGGCTGCTCATTTTGCACAACCCGACATCTGCCATGCTGGGAGAGGGAGGTGACATCACATGAGAGGCGTGACTTTTGTCCTCTTGCGTGATAGATGCCTCTCCATGTTGGAGAGGGAGGTGACATGACAAAGGGGGTGTGCATAATTAGCAGCCCGGAGTTCCGGACATCTTGTCACTGCACTCTATGCTTCAAATTATAAATTTCTTTTTTAGGTGATCCTGGCCTGTCAAGACTAGCAAAGACAATCGCCGGAATCAAGCTGAAGAAGAGCAGAGGTGAGTATTTCCAATCTACTTATAATTACAGGTACAGGTAGATTTCCTTTAAGCTAGGCCAGGATACTTGGGCAATGAAATCACTATCTCCCACAACCAGATCCTATCATAAAATTAATGTTGCATTCATGAGATTCTCTCAACATCCATTAACAAGGTCTATAACGGGTGATGTCCTGTATAGTGTCGGTCACAACTCGAAAACCTCCCTCTCCTATACACATCAATTGAATATGTGGCAGAACTCATATTTCAGCCACATACTTTCCCTACTAACCCCATTCAGGTCTCTGCATTTACTGTGGTGAAGAACATGGGATAGCTCCAAAGCAACAGAGAGAAATGAAATAACTCCCAAAATATTAATAGTGTTCTCATCATGATTGGTATGTATGCATGTGGGATAACATGAGAGAAAAGTAGGAAGAGCAATTTTGTAGGATGCCCTCATGTAGAGTAGATTTAGCCCTATTATGACTTTTTCAGATTTTTTTTGGGAGGCTTTTTAAGTAATAACAGCAATTATGACATTGTTTCACAGAGTTGGCTGTATAGGTCTGTTACCATAGATAAACCGAAGGAACCTCCATAGGTGCCATTGTTCCTTTTAAAGTGATTAAAAAGTGGCAAAGTCTGAAATATTAGGATTGAATAATTGAAGCACATTTGAGAAAAAAAATTTTTTGCAGCTGCTAGACAACCCTGTTATTTTAGTTGTTTCGGTGCAATATATTTTACATAGTTTTTCTTGAAGTCAATAAAAATGTTAATGCGCTGCCAGTACAGGAACCAGACAGTTTCCAGTCAAGAGTTTGTTTAGTCATTTAAAATATGTGCAAAAAAATGGATCTAATCACATCATAGCCTGAAGGGTTTTTGGTAAATGAATACTTGTACTTTCACTGTAGACCTCATGCAAAATTATGCACATTTCTAAGTGTTTTTTTTTTAATATTTAAAGATGTTGCTGTTTGAGGTGGTTTTTATACACTTTGTATTTATTATTTATGACAAGAACATTTATGCAGTAGAAATCACTTGGCTCCCACAATGATTGTGTATCTAAGTCAATGCAGGAGACATATCCATTGACACAAAGTAATGAAATATGTAGTAGATTTGGCAGTGGCCTATAAAATTACTTACTCAATAAACATTAAACCTGTTCCAAAGCCTCAGACTGAGCCTCTCGCTCATCTCTACTCCATCACACGCCTTTGGATTTCTCACACCTGCCAATGGTTGTGTTTAATTGTCCTTTTATCTTTACCTTAAGTGTCTAACAAAAAATTCAGAAGGTCTTCTAAAAATTTCAGAAAGGGTTCTCCAACTTGTTCATTGAAAATTGAGCAGTAGTAAATGAATGGTGTTCTTCACAATAGTATGTGAAGAACAATATGTGTGAAGAACACATTGCAGATGTATGGAAACATCTGCAATGTGTTCTTCACACATATAGTTCTTCACATACTATTGTGAAGAACACCGTTCGACACGCGTGTCTTCAGATAAGTTAGCAGATTTACGGAACATCTGCAATGTGTTCTTCACTGTGTTCTTTCAATGTGTTCTTTCAGTGAAAAATGCTCGAGTCTCCCATTGACTTCAATGGGGTTCATTATTCGATACGAGCACTCGAGCATCGGGAAAAGATCTACCCGAGTAACAAGCACTCGAGCATTTTAGTGCTCGCTCATCTCTAACCACAACCCAATGACAGAACATCTATAAATCAGTCATATGCCACCAGTAATAACCATTGGCATACCTATATAGGTACATAAGTCTCGACCTGGTCGTCTATCCAAACTAAGCAATCGTGATAGAAGAGCCTTGGTGATAGAGATAAAGATGAACTCAAAGATCACTGTGGCTGAGCTCCAGAGATGCAGTAGGGAGAAAGTTCCTCAAAGTAAAGGACTCCCAGACTATAAGAAATAAGATTCTCTGGTCTGCTGAGATGAAGATTGAACTTTTTTTTAAGTTAATTCTAAATGGTATGGGAGGAGAAAACCAGGCACTGCCCATCACCTGCCAAATATAATCCAAACAGTGACACATGGAGGTGGCAGCATCATGCTTATGGGGGCAAAAACAGGACAACCTCTTTCAGAGAGCTCTGGACCTCAGACTGGGCTGAAGGTTCACCTTCCAAATAGAAATTGTCCTAAGCACAAAATATAACAAAACAGTGGCTTCAGAACAACTCTGTGACCATTTCTAAGCCTTGCCCTAACCTCAATTGAGCATCTCTGGAGAGACTTGAAAATGGCTTCCACCAATGGTCCCATCCAACCTGAGGGAACAGGAGAGAATCTGCAAGGAAGAGGCAGAGGATCCCCAAATCCAGGTGTGAAAAACTTTCTTTTTCAAGAAAACCCATGACTGTATTAGTTCCAAAGGTGCTTGTAATCAATACTGAGCAAAAGGGGGTGAATACATTTCAGTTTTTCTTGTTTAACAAAAAATACACAAATCTACCATCAGAAGTGTATCTCTGTAATTTTAATTTAATAATCTTGGAACCTAACATAACTGGTTAAAAACTTTATTTTAGTCATATGTAAATTAATCGCAGAGGCTACTGGGGCGTGGAGTAGCCTGGGGGGCACTGGGATCTAAGGCTACACCATGCCCCAGTAGCCTCTGCAGTTAATTTACATATTATTAAAATATAGTTTTTAACAAGTTCCAGGATGATTAAATTACAGATTAGGGCAGAGGCAGCAGGAGGAACCTACCATCAGATCTACTTCTAATGTTAGATTCCTCATTTGGAATTCTTTCTGTTCCCACTTTATGCAGGATATAAGGACTTTTAGTTTGCAGTACAGAATAAGCTTAGTTATACTAGTGGTAACCTGTGTATTCTGTATGGGCAATATACCATATTTGTACTGGACAGTGCCAGTATATGCAGGACTAGAGTAGTAGTACTCAGTTGTACCAATATTTAAATGATAGGAGTAGTGCTGCACAGTGCTTACATATACAGACAGACAGAAGTAGTACCACTGTGTTGTACCCATATATGCAAGTTGAGAATAATGAACTATGCTGTACCCAATCTTTATATGCATATAGGCCAGTGGTAGCAAACCTATGGCACGGGTGCCAGAGGTGGCACTCGGAGCCCTTTCTGTGGGCACCCAGCACAGAATTTACCAGATAGGACTCAAGGCTTCCTCCTTCAGTCCAAGACAGCCCAGGGTGCGCCACACTCAGTGCTATTTGAAAGTGACACCTACTTGGCTGCCAAGACTACAGGAGGAGCGAGAAGGTGTGGGCAGAGATAGATTATCTTTGGAGCTCCTGCTTTGGGTCCCCTGATTCTTCCTGTTCAGGGGAGCCTGGAGGGAAGCTACAATACAAATGTCTCCTGCTTTCTATTGTATTGGTGTCCTCAGGACGCCAATACGATTGAAACTTGTGATACAGCTGGGATCAATAGGGTACTGCTCAAATTGTCATGTTGGCACTTTGCGACATAAAAGTGGGTTTTGGTTGTAGTTTGGGCACTCTGTGGTTTGCCATCACTGATATAGGGGAAGAAAGACTGTATTGAACCCCTGAGAAATACAGATAGACTTGAAGTTGGGACTGGTAGGAGCCCTTGCAGTTATAGGGCCAGGTGTAGGAGCACTGTGCAACTGATGGTTAAGATGGCCCTGCGTACAAAGGAGTGTATACCATCAAGTTTGAATAAGATAAGTCTTTCTTTAACCTGTTTGCCCCGGTAAGAACTTTTTATCCAGATCCCCTAACCTTGTATAGACTTGCCGTTTACTTGGCACAAAACAGATTAATGAGGCGCGGCTGGATAATATGCTCAGAGTGAAGCTGTATGTTTCCCACTCAGTACAGTAGATTGTAGAACTATTAAGTTTTACTTGTCTGTTTTGTTTTAGTCAAGCGGCAACACAAGTAAGTCCAATTATGTCTCATTATGTATGAAAGGACAGAAATCCAGGTGCTAATGAAACGTGATCAGCTCTAACAATGGAGTCACGATGCCGACCACAAGACTCCTGAAATACAAGTGAAATGTAACACAAGAAGTCATGATATAACATTACCAACATCTCTGTGAAATATGAAGTGTAACCACAGGGGTGAAAAGTCAGGATCATGAAACTTTATCTTCAGAACAGCTGAGGATAATCTCACCGCAATAACCGCCATGTCTAAAATATAGAGATTCCTGCGATTATGAATTTTAAAGAGCAAAATTTCAGAGTTAGGTTGCAGCCACGGAGACCTATTGTATATTGTTGGGATGTCTTTCTTCTACAGCGTCTAGGAAGAACGGCATGATGGATCTTTTTGTCACTGTACAATAAACTGCCCATGAACTTTACGAATGTAAGTTCCATGGAAACTAAATTCCCTAAAATGACGGCAAAATAAGAATCCCGAAAACGCTACATCACACATCAGGATGTGCATTTGTGGCAATCAGCTGCTACCCACCCCTGTGATATCACAGGCAAAAAGGTTGTAATTTAAGCCGGCTCTGGTCAGATTGATAAAGCAGAAAAATAAAAAGGAACGTCCGTCATAATAATTCTGGTGTTTCTCATGCTACTGAAGTTTTTTAAGGCCAGCACTAAAAGCAACTGTGAGTTCCACTTTTCGGACTCCTATTAGTTGGGAGAACTTGGCAACTGCTGAAGCCAAGTTAGCAGAAGCCAAGTTATATTTTTTATCCATGGCCTCCTTCTTTCTAAAATCAACTTTTAAAATGATTCTAATGAGCCCAAAGTGCTTCTGGGGCTGTTCTCAGACCGCCTCCATGCTGTGGTTTTACAGGCTGCACTTTACAGCCTTAGGCTACACTCACATGGCCATAGGGGGATGTATATATTTCCCCCATAGACGGCAATGGGCGCATGGTGCCGTACAGGGTTCTACGGTGCAGCACACATGCGCCATGTATCTCTATGAGCAGTGCTCACCCCCTCCTTCTCTCCCAGTGCCAAATGTGCCCGCCGTGCTATGGTAGAGCAGGCACACGTGTGTGAATTTAGCCTTACACTGTGCAGGAGCACTTCCCCCTCCCACTGTGTGCTCAAACTTGGGATGCAGTGATACTACATCAGGCAGAGGGATACAGTCAAACAATCTGTGAGGCTGTAGCATGGAGGGGCTGTGGGAACTACCCCAGTAGCCCTTCAGGGGCATTAGCATGATTTGAAATGTTGATTTTGGAAGGCAAGAGGTCGTGGATAACAAATACAAGAAGATTGCCACAGCCATGGTACCTGAATCTATGAGTAAGTGCTTTATCGGGCTATTATTCTGTGCTATTATTTGGGGGGATACCATAGTAGACTTCAAGGGAGTCTACAATCTGTACCACAGTCACAGTTTTAAAGGGGCTGTACAGTCAAACACATTTATCAAGCAGTCTGAAAGTCAGAATATTTCCAGTTGCCCATGGCAACCAATCACAGCTCCCCTTTAAAATATTCATGAGCACTGGTGAAATGAAAGCTGAGCTGTGATTGGTTGCCATGGGCAACTGGAAATATTCTGACTTTCAGACTGCTTGATAAATCTGCCCCATTGACTCTCCATAGCCGGTAAGTCTTTGCTGCATATTGCAACAAAGGCTTACCGGTAACACCCGCGATTGGTGCCGGCACCAATCGCCATCGATCGCCATCCATCACCATGGTAGCTTCGGATCTCACAAAGACCCGAAGCTACTTCGGGTTAACTCATTCATTACAATGTGCTATCAACACATTGTAATGTATGAGTAGTAAAATCCCCATATACTGCCATACTGTAGTATGGCAGTATATGATAGGATCGTACAGACACCCTAGGGTTAAAGTACCCTAGGGAGTCTGAAAAATAGTAAAAATAAAAATTAAAAAAAGTTAAAATAAAAAATTATAATAAAAAAACGTCCAAAAATGCACGATCTATCAAAATATGATAACGGTTTTTCACTGCGTTGAACCCCGTAAGGGAAAATCTGCACCCAAATTTGAAAATGGCACTTTTTTGCCATTTATAAAAAAAATTATAATTCTATAAAAAGTGATCAAAAGCTCATACAGTCCTAAAAATGATAACATTGTAAACGTCATCAAAATCCGCAAAAAACAGCACCACCCACAGCTCCATACACGGCATGGAATATTAAATACCACCATTTTGAAGTGTAATTTGTTACGCAGAAAATAAGCCATCTCACAGCTCTGTACATGGAAAAATAAAAAAGTTACAGATTTTTGAATGTGGGGACTGAAAAATGAAAACGCAAAAACGAAAAAGGGTTGCGGTGGGAAGGGGTTAAACATTACCCTTAATGATAATAAAACAATCACTATTTTAATGTTATAAGCAATTCCTAGGATTTTCTGAATTATAAAACAAATGTTTTATTCCCAGTCAGCATTTGTGTACTCCCCAATCTCCAAGGATACGATATGGAGACTTCCTGCAGATCCCAGTCGTGCGTCTTGTGATGTCTCTGCCCCACGGCCGTTCGCTCACATCCACACATGAGAGGGTGCGCGCACGCTCCATTGCTTATAGATCAGCACATGCTGAAACAGCCAATCGGGGAACTGTGCGTGCAGTGTATATGCGCACTCAGTTTAGTGGGAGCCGAGGATCCTGGGAGTTGCAGTTTTTATGCGCCGCGGCCATGTTAATCTTTGTTCCATGCCAGAAGGATTAAACGATATAAGGCAGTTTAAAAAAACAATTTCACAGACAAAAAAATTGGAGGACCTTGGAAAATAAAAGAGGAGCACCTAACAGAGGACGAGCTAGAACTGCAATACAACCCCTTTAATGTCTTCTAATGGTACCATATACCAAAACTACACATGGGCTTCCACTACCTGTTTTTTAAGACAAATAAGGAATCAGGTCACAAGTAGGACAGCAAATACACATCTTAAACATTAATCATTATGTTAATTACAGTCCTACACCTTAAAGGGGTTGGCCATTTTACATCAGTTTTTTTGTTATGTGTGTAAGTGTGTGGGGCAGGATATTAGGTAGTTTGCCAATATAGATCTATTTTCGCTACATCACTTTCTTGATATGTAAAGTGCAGCCTCCTGTATTTTACCCCATCAGCCAAACATTCCTGTCCATAAAATGGCCGCAGATGGAGGGTCATGTGATCTCTGTCCATGATTTTCAGGTTATCAGTGGGGGAGCTGAGTGTCTGTAAGTTTTGATCTCACCAGTGAGGTACACGCCTCATCATTTTCCCTGACAATTAATAATGATCACTGTGCGCCTACATTTTTGTTCTTCTGTCCTGTAATTGACCATTTCTTTATCAGGAGAAAGCATTCATCGTTTCTTCTGTCTGAGTTTTTGGAGTGCAGGACATAATTTAGAGACACAAGACAAACATACAAGTATAAAGTTTATCAGAAGTCATTTATCAAAGAGCAGGAGATATTTATAAAGGCTTCAGCGGTTTATCACTTATGGAAACATCTTCATAGCAGTAGACAGTGTGAAAAATAGCATTAGAGCACGTGTACTACAGAGGTGATACAAGGTCCTTGTGCCTAGGAGGTCCTATTCATTTTGGGTGATAATAACTGGAGCAAGAATGCCTCCAGGAAAACGAGATTTTAGCACAAAATGGGATGCCTCATAAAGGAATTGTAAGCAAGGGAACTCCCTAGTTAGCAATATTTCCTTGAAGTGTTTGGGTCATACGATAGGTTTGCAGCCTACCAAGGGCAACATATGCATGTAGTATGAATGTTCTCCTAGTGTTTGCTTGGGGCTTGTTCTCTATACTCTGATTGGGACCCAGTAGGGGGTACTCCATTTTTCAGTAGGCACCTGGGCAACAGTGGGCCCTTTTATAGTGAACTCATGTAGCGGCATCAAAAATTCAGAAACTAACTAAAATATTCCCTAATTTATCATTCCCAAACAGACCTGTCATGGTTATTTTCTATACAGCCCCCTTATAGTTTAACTGTATACAGCCACCTCATACTTGAATGATACACAGCCCTTCACACCACTGCCAGCCTTCTGGACACTGTGTAGGCCCCCCAGCAGTTCTGGGCCCCGGATTTAGCACCCTGAACTTATGCAACACAGGTAAGCAGCATATATATTTAGAGACAAGTCAACCTCCAGCCAAAATATAGGTAAAGGTAAAAGTTCAATGCCAAAGTAAAGTCTGTGTGCAAACTGTGTTCCAAGCTTAGAACAGCCTGCAACCCTATTGGTGGCGAGAGAAGGGGTGCAGTGGCAGTGCTTCTTGACCCTCTCCCAAGTCTCAGTCTTATTTGATTCTCAATTTTTAACAAGACCTTTCCATTATATTGTCTTCTATTTTTTGCTTTTGATTTTAAACATATTAATTAGGATTTTCCAAAATTGTTGTATTCATTGCCTTGTTAGCTTTTTATGTTTAAACAGGAAGTTTTTATTTTAAAAAAAAAAGTTAAAAATGTGTTTTTTTTCTATAGTTAAATAGATGACATTACAAAGGTCAGCCTTAATTTAAGCCAGTAGAAAAAAAGCCTTACACTGTACTAACCTCCTTACCATTCCCTCAATACCCTCAACCATCAGGGGTACTGGGAAGAGCTGGGTACAATCCAGTACTCAACCATCTATAGATGGTCAGGTATTGGAGTGGCTGTAGGCTGGTATTATTGATTATTTATTGCGAAAGTCCAAAGTCTGTGGACTAATCCACTCCAGTAATGTCAGCTTGGCTAAATATAGAAAATGGGGGCGGGGTCAACATAATTTCTTTTTATTGGACAGAATCAATGTGGACCCCTCTATATTCTAAAAGCAGTCAGATACAATAAATGAACAGCACATTACTGTAGTGGAAAATTCTACAGTTTTGGGGCTTTCCCAGTCTAATAGTACCACCCTGCAGCCACCATAGTACTGACCCATTTATAGATGGTCCGGCACTGGATTGTAAGGGGGTTAGTGTAAGTCCTTTTTACTAGCTAACACTAAGCCCTGACCTTAGTAATGTGCTATCAGACAGTGCCATTACTAAGGTAAAATTCAAGTTAAAAAATTTATATTTTTAAAACATCTTTTTTATTAAAGTAATAACTCACCAAAACATCCTGGCTAACCATTTTATTAAAAATCCTGGTGATCGATGTAGGCCACACCAGCCCACCACATAAATGGATCTGAAATGCAAAAAACATGGCTAGGGCAGCATAGACAATAAATATGGACCTGCCTGCAAGGGATCACCAAAATGTAAGATAAGTTTTAAAAAACTTGCAAAAACACTGATCATTTCCTTTTATTTTGATCAGTGATGAGAAGTCCAAGTACAATAAAAGAAGCAAAACATGGTGTGTAATTCTTCCTTTCTCCAAATTAAATTAGCAAAAGGGAACGTTGCAACACTATACGCAACTTACTCCCGCCTGGTGCGGCACCTCTGTCATCAGTCTCTGTTTTCTTGTTTGCTATTTTATATATTTAAAAAAAAGGTTAAAATAAAAAATGAGCTCCTAAAAGCTTAAATTGATTTGATACTTCAGGATGTAATCCAAGAAAAACTGGAAATAAAAACGATGGAATTAATAAGGTTCACTATGTAATAATAACTATTCCAGTGAATTCAGACTTGGATGTGCTGGTGCCTGCTGACACATTAAGGACTGAACACCTAAGTACTCATCAGTTTGGTTAATTATGTTTTTTATGATATCATTTTTCAGTTATTTTTTTATAAATTGACAGCTTCTTATGACAGATTCCTAGAGATGTTTGTTCTTGTTCCGTAGGAAACATGCTGCCCACCTATTTCAGTCTATCCTATTACTGCCATATTTTACCACCCAGTATTTTGCACCCTTCTATTTTCTCGTTGGAGTTGATCGGATTGCACAGGACTGTGCATAGAAGTGATACTTGTTCCAACCAGCTGTACACAGGGTACATTCATCCACACTGGCTCCTGCCTTGACAGAGTGTACAATGCCACACCATGCGCCCAGACAGGATCATTTTTTATATGAAGCAGGTTGGCATGGGGGTGTTAATGTTGTTATGTACCTATTCAGGGGGAACAAAAATATATTTATGTTCCTCGTCGCAAAATGAGAACTGACATTCCTCTTTGTAACATGATGTGGTGATGACATGCCGATATGGAGTCTGCTTGTTGACTCTCTTTCCTCTTCGACAGAGAGTCAACAGTTTTCTTAAAAAATATTTTCAAACAAAACATCTTCAACAAAGAGGGACATTTGTCAGAAATTGAAATAATTGTGCGAACCACCAGGAATTGCGATTATTTTCCCCTTTACGCTACCTCCACACCAAGTGGGCATGGAGGCGCAAGTGAGTTGGGCTAACCTGTGCACTCAATTTAGCCTGCCCATATTCAAGCCTGAAAGGTGACTCCTAATAGTGTAATTGTACGCTAGCGCAGTCCAATTTTCCAATATACTTTCACGGTGTTCTAGATCTTTGCTTGCTGTCCTGCTATAGGAAGCTTCTATGTTTACTTCCACTGACTAGGAATCAGTCCCTGGCCATGTGATGCCACACAGGTACATAAGTCATTAGTATCACACGGCTCTGATTACTCTCTGTGATAATAACTGCTTGTGTGCCTGCGTGTCCATCACATGACCAGCGACAGGTTTCTATGCACTGGAAGTAAACATAGAATCGTTCTTTGAAAGGATGGCAAGCAGAGATCTAGAAAACCATACAGATACACAAACAATATCAATTATTTGCTGAAATTGGACAACCCCTTTAAGCATTCTACTTTGAACAGTGGCAGTGAGAAGGCCTAACTTATTAAATTGCATAGCAGAGAAACATTGAACACACCTACTAGATCAGGGTATGGCATATATATTACAACTGGGAATTTGGAGGGAGATTTTTGGGATCCTTTGAGAATCTAGTATAGTAGTGGACTTGCCATTGAGACGGTTAGACCTCTTTGAAGTAACACAGTTTTTGGGAGAGATCTTTGTGGACTGAGCAGAAATGGTATTAGCTCTGGTGTTCACATCTGTTGAAACTTTATATTATCTCTTGCCTGTACCTTCAATACAATCTTTACATTATAGTCGGAGGCAGTTTATCTGCAGTGAGGAAGAGTAGCGCTACAAGGCGATGTCATGTCCTGCTGATTTCGCCTCCCGGACTGTGACTATAAGTCATGCTACAAGGCGCAAACTTTAAGCAACAAAGGTGGTAATGTATGCCTAATTGGCACAAGTTGTAATTCATGTGGTTCATATATTAAGTGGTCAATGGCACAGCGGAGGGCATGTACAATTATGGCCATTAAGGCTCTCAAATATGCATTAAGTGAGTCAGAGTATATTAAAAGGGAAGGTAACAAGTCAACCCCTATTAATTGGGGAGACAAGAACCCATAAAGGCAACATTAGTACCCCCATAGCCGATAGTCATCAGGAGTTATAAATCTAGTGCCGCTTAGCCCCAAAGAAAGACCTGTATAGATACTACTGTAAGATACCACTCTCATGGCACATAGCATGACCACCTAAAAAATTATAAGTATAAATCTGATTTATTAAGAAATGTTTACACAAGCATGGCAGTGAGAAGCGAAGAAACAATGCAAATCAAATTTCTGGCGGCATATGTAAGAGGAAGAACAATGCACGAAGAATAGTGGAAGAAGGAGGTGAGAGTGATCCCGATTCGGCTTCAAATATATTCATATAATCTGTAAAACAGAAAAAACTGTTAGACCAATGTCTTAAAATGTTTATCTAAAAATAACAAAATATAATATGTTAATTAGGTCTTATCACTATATGTCAATACCAATTATACTCGAATGGTCACACAACCTAGGAAATTGAGGTATTAACCGGTTAAGGACTGGGCCATTGCCTGTTTTTTCATTTCCATTTTTCACTCCCCACATTCAAAAATCTATAACTTTTTTTTATTTTTACACGTAAAGAGCTGTGTGACATCTTGTTTTCTGCATAAAAAATTGCACTTCATAGTGATGGTATTGAATATTCCATGTCATGTACTGGGAAGCAGGAAAAAAAATCCAAATGCAGTGAAAATGGTGAAAAAACGCATTTGCGCCATTTTCTTGTGGGCTTGGATATTACGGCTTTCACTGAGCGCCACAAATGACATGTCTACTTTATTCTTTGGGTTGGTACGATTACAGGGATACCAAATTTGTATAGGTTTTATAATGTTTTCATACATTTACAAAAATTAAAACCACCTGTGGGTGGTGTCATTTTTTGCGACATTTGATAATATTTTCAATTATATTATTTTTAGGACTGTACGACCTTTTGATCACTTTTTATAGATTTTTTAAATATTTTTCAAAATGGCAAAAAAGTGCCATTTTTGACTTTGGGCGCTATTTTCCGTTACGGGGTTAAACGCATTAAAAAAAGGTTAATATATTTTGATAGATCGGATGCATTTTCGGATGCATCACTATCTAATGTGTTTATGATTTTTTGAATTTTTAGGTTTTTTTTAATATATTTTTTTAAACTCTTTTTTATTTTTACTATATTTCAGACTCCCTAGGGTACTTTAACCCTAGGTTGTCTGATCGATCCTATCATATACTGCCATACTACAGTATTTTTTCCTTCTCATTCATTACAATGTGCGATCCTAGGCAAGATGGCGCCGCGAGATCACACTGTGAGATCTCGCGAGATCACACTGTGTTCCGTGTGCTGCCAGGGACAAGCGGCTGCGCGCACTCGGCACTGCAGCCCTCACCCTTAGCTGACACCATCTGACGCTGATTGGATGGTGTCAGAATATTTTAGCATACTCACACCCCCCCACTCGTGCTGCAGCTCCTCCTTTCTGACGATACAGACCTCGGGAATCGTCAGATCACGGGGGGCATATCTCGGGAACGGAGGGGGCTAGAACGAAAATTCCAAGTGCCCCAGAATCATGATACTAGCGCCTACATGCTGGTATGTTCAGTTTGGGAAGTCTGGGGTGGTGACAGGTCCTCTTTAACAGTGTATTTCTATCGGTGGATTTCACATATAAATCTGTCTCTAAGGTACCATCTCTAAGTGAAACTTGAACATCCTCCTAGAATGTACTAATGTGAATGTTATGGTGTCAACAATGGTATTCAAGAATGCATGGAACTCAAAAAGCTCTTGTTCCGTGCCTGTCCAGAGGAGGAAGACGTCATCTATGCACCTCCACCACCGCAGGCAATGCCTGAAGTGGGTGGAGACATAGATGGCATCCTCCTCCAAAACTCTCATTACAATATTGGCGTATGTGGGTGCCATATTGGCACCCATTGCCACCCCCATTAACTGCAAATAGAACTCGTTCCCAAACAGGAAGTAGTTATTTCTCAATATTAGTTCCAGTAAATCCACAATAAACTTTTGTACTTTGGGTGTATAATGTCCAATAGCTAATTTGCGCATTTATGCATCTCTGGTGGTACAGAGACACCACGTCGAAAGATGCCAGGAGGACCTCGCTTGTAACATTTGTTTCAACCTTCTGAAGTTTATTTATGAAATCAGTAGTATCTTGTATATACGACTGTCCATAGATCGATATATCACGTAATGCCTTGTCAAGAAACATTGCAATGTTAGAGAAAATTGAGTTACTGCCTGATACAATCGGCCTGCCAGGCGGAGATACAAGGCTTTTATGTATCCTAGGCAGTACGTACAGCACAGGTATAGTTGGATGTTGTATTACCAAAAATTTGTACATATCATTGTCTATAATCCTTTCGGATCTAGCTTTCTCAAGTATGGTTTTAATATTTTTAGTCAAAGTGAACTTAGGGTTAAATGAAATTTTCTGGTAAACAGCAGTGTCAGATAATTGTATATGGATCTCCGTAAGGTATGAGCTGGTATCCATGACAACGACAACACCACCCTTATCGGCGGGGTTGATAATAATAATTCAGATTGCGCAGCGCTGCACAAAGCATGTCAAATTTGTCCCTGTCCCCATGGGGCTCACAATCTAAACAACTTAAAAGTACGTTTTGGAGAAAACCACGCAAACATGGAGAGAACATACAAACTCTTTTGCAGATGTTGACCTTGGTGGTATTCGAACCCAGGACTCCAGTGCTGCACGGCAGAAATGCTACTCACTCAGCCACCATGCCGCCCATAAGATAGTGATGTCGCCGTCATGGGCCAGCATGTCCAATGCACGGATCTCAGACTGTGTAAGGTTAGGGCGAGAGAAGCCATTTAGCTGTGTTATATTCCGCAAGTTATGTACATCTAGTCTCACCGCCGACCCAAATGCCTCAATATGGGGAGCATTTACGTCAGGGGTGAAAGTGCTGACATTACGCAACTGGAACTGTTGCAACTGTTGAAACTTTATATTATCTCTTGCCTGTACCTTCAATAAAATCTTTACATTATAGTCAGAGGCAGTTTATCTGCAGTGAGGAAGAGTAGCGTTAAAAGGTGATGTCATGTCCTGCTGATTTCCCCTCCCGGACTGTGACTATAGAACAGAAACCAGACCTCCAGCACAGTGTCCTGTGTCAGAGGCAACAAGACTTTACTACAGTAATACCTATGGGAGGGGGACGAACAGACAACATCTGACTACACAGAATAGTTATTTTTACGTATGTGGGAAAAAATGGTCAAGGTTCTTCTTCAAGGTTCTTGGTAAACAAAAACATCCCATATTGAGTGATTATGTAGATTTTGACTCCAGAGCCACTGATGCTTTAGATATAATAGCGGTGACTCTGGGTAAGGTGATCGCCACAAGTACCAGGCGGTCCCCTACTTAAGGACACCCGACTTACAGACAACCCATAGTTACAGACGGACCCCTCTGCCCACTGTGACCTCTGGTGAAGCTCTCTGGATGCTTTAAAATAGTCCCAGATTGCAATAATCAGCTTAAAATTGTCTGCAATGAAGCTTTATTGATAATTCTTGGTCCTATTACAGCAAAAAAATTTGAAACTCCAATTGTCACTGAGGCAAAAAAAAAAATTGTCGGGAACTACAATGATAAAATATACAGTTTCGACTTACATACAAATTCAACTTAAGAACAAACCTACAGTCCCTATCTTGTATGTAACCCGGGGACTGCCTGTACTGTGTTACATACAGAATGTAAAGTGTTTTGTTACTGCCATGGATGGAGAATGTATGGGCAGCAATACACTGCGTTTCCATAATTTATAGTGTTGGCTGGCACTAAGTACCCTTACAATGGATGTACTCTGTTTGAATGAGACATTACATTGGCATTTGTACTTGTCCGTGAGTCTAGCAAGACAACTCCTATGTACTGTCAGCAGGAGGCATGACGTAATGTAGTGGCTAGAATGGACTAGGAGTATGTTCTGCACTGGCATCTGGCCCATTAACCCACAGATTTCATTTAAATTATCCGTATGATAGTTTCCAGAAAGCACAAGGGCCATTTTATTTTGTTTAAGAAGATGAGATTGACTTTAATCCTTGGCCTCTAAAGTCAATAATGTCAAAGACATCTGGTGGTGATGGGGTTGTCAAAGCATTTGAGAGAGAATTTCTGTTGGCAGCTCCGGCAATGTCAGTCACTTGCTCCAATTGAACCTTATTCAGCTGTCAGTAGTAGAATTGTCGGGATATATAGCAGGTACTGGATTCAAGCCAAATGATCTCATTCCAGAACATCTCAAGTGAAGTTCTAGAAGGAGTCCAGATACAAGGCCCTGACATTGCTGAAGAGGACCTGCCAACTGCCTTCTGTTTTAACACTTTGCACATTTCAGAACAGTTTTGATATAGTATATCTCACCCAGCTTCAGGAGACCTGACACACACCCTTCTCCCCTCCAACAAAGGTCAGTTAATTTTCAACACACTTTGCATAAACTTTGCACACACTTTAGTAAACTGTATGTTATCTGGGCGGAGTTTGTGGTTTACTTGAAATGTCCCTGATTACATAGGAGCTTTATAAAGAGAGGAAGGGGAGTCCAGGTCTCTAACTAGCGTAGATGTATGAACCTAAGCTGCCAGTTTAAATCCAGAATGCTGAGCTGAGAAAGTAAGTTATCTTGTTGGAAAATATGTAATATGTTTGCCCTAATGTTAGACCCTGGCAATGAACCTGGCACTGCAAAAGGTAATTATAGGTAAAATAAAAAGTTGCATGGGGGCCCCAAACTATTGCCCTGGGAACTGAAAGTCTTTAGTTACACCCTAGGCCTCTATCAAGGGCATAAGCATTTGGTGTACAGAGGTAGCAGTTACAACTTGCCCCTCATGCCTGTGGATGTAAAAAAGCCTCTTGGCCACATGGAAAGAGATCAGTAATATATATGGAATATGCTACTGTACAAACCAGGGACCCTTATTAATAAATCCATACACTGCGACTGTGGTTATATTCTTATATTTGTTATCCATGGTATACTTCCTTCTAAAATCAACGTTTTACATTATGCTAATGAGTCAGAAAGGTTATGGAAGTGTTATCAGAGCCCTTCTGTGCTGCAGATGTACAGGCTGTTACACTCTGAAGGAGCACTTCCCCCCTCCTAGTATGTGCTCACTGCTGCTGAGATTACAGAAAGAACAGGGGATAGGGTGAAATTAAGATCTGTGGTTGCAGTGTAACAGCTTGTAAAGCCAGAGCACAGAGTGCTACTGTGACACCCCTATAGCCGTTCAGCATAATTTTAAAAGTAGATTTTAGATGGAAGGAGGCCATGGATAACAAATATATAATATTCATTGTTTTGGGATGTGTAACCCGTTTTATACTTGTTAGTGATTACTCCATCTTATCCCATTTTTTAAGAACAATTATATAAGATGATTACCACAGTCCCGGTGCCTGGATCTATGAGTAAGTGTCCCTGGTTTATACATGCTTCACTCCGATGGTACATTTCTCTTAAGTTTCTTCTCTCTCGCTTTCTTTTTGATGTTTCTTCTCTTTTTCTTATTATTGAAATAAACTGAAATAAAACTTTGCCCTCGGTTGAAAAAACTATGTAGGTACAGATCGGCCGTGTGTATACTTGTATACTGCATCTATAATTGACAATGATCACAAAACACATATATTTTCTGTTTGTGAACATGAGCCTGAACAGTTCCTTTCTATATTGCAAAGATAAAACTGCTCCATGTGGTTTATGCTTCCTGTTGTTTATGCTCCAAATACTACAGAGACTATAAAGTTATGAATTAGAGATGAAGTATTTTTTCAGTCTTAGTCTATAACCAATATATTAACCTGTCCTGTCTCGGTTCCATAGACTTAATTTAAAGTTTCCATGTTTCTATTAAAATTATATATTTATTAAAATGTATATATCTATTAAAATTATAGTATAATATTTGTGTATAATGTTAACTTAATGATATATAAATATACACGTCTCTAGATATTATCAGGGTCATTTACTTTACCAGTTTTCTGGTGGAAAACTCACATAATTATAAGTGCTTTTACTGTGAATGCCCCGACCCGCCATATTACCTATACTATCATATTGAAAGCCAGGTCAGACCTAGTCTAAAGTAGACATTGGGGCTCAGTTACAAAGGGGCGTGCACCAATTTTCTGTCTGACTTTGGACGTTCTTTTAGGTGCAGACTGCTTGCACAGGTATTAAAGAATTGTCCGCACCCCAATTGTGTCACACGTGACCCTTTTGTGTTGCAGCTACACTAGTCATCGTGCAACACAAATTAGGGGGGTTCCGGTGCACAGTTGGACCTTGCGTTAGAAATATCATGCAAAGTCCAACAGAGTTGTGTTGCACGCCCCATGTTAAAGGTGCGCTAGAAAAAAGTGGTGAACAGTGTCGGGGCAGTGCAGGGGGCACCGGAATCATGAAGAACTTGAACTAGAAATCCTGAATCTGGCGCATCCTGTACTATACACAGGCAAACTTCACCTAGTACAGACTGCACTGTTCTTTGTAAATGTGCCCCATTTTCTCCCGACATACTTAGAGGCTGGAACCTGTTAGTTAGTCTGGCTTGTGCTATGCCAGTGAAGGTAAAAATTATGACTGGCGTTTAAAACAAATAAATTCCCTCCTACATGCCTTCTATTCTTCATCTATAGTCCAACAGGTTCTATATCTAACTTTCAGTTGTCCCTAAGTGGGTGGGGACCATCTGCTATGATTTCTTTCATACACTGATTCTACACACTATGGGGGATTTATTATTAGGCAGACTTCTTGCACCAATTTCTTTTTAGACTGTATTTTGTAGAAACATTTTGTAGAAAAACTCCACCATCAAGACATTAGGAACTTCAATTAAAATCCAGGTTTTATTAAACCAAAAAATGAAAACAAGCAGGGATGTTTCCAGTAGTCGGCCACGTTATGAGCCAAGGGGTTCTTAGTGATAGCTCCTTTATTCTGCTAGTCCTCACACAGACTACACTGTATCCACCTCTTCTGATACTGGCCTCATTGGAAGGTGAGCTGAATCTTTTTAGATTAGTTACCTTGAGCAGGTAGAACAGTTTTTCTTTCAGACACTTCTAAAAAATATCTTCCTCTATGTCTCTCAAAAGATCGCCTACACATTCTCAATAAAACAATCATAAGACATTGACCCGGATTTACGATGCAGTCTGCTCTAGTATAGTGTCATGGCTGCACTGTGCACACCGCAACACAATACTGTGCACAGAAAGGGCAGTTCCGGTTCGTATTTGCACTGGTCTCCACATTTTTGGTGCATCAAAGATCTGGTGCACACAGTTCCTGCACCTTGGGCGTGTGCAGCATGCGCCACATTCATGGAGACCAATCAGTAAATTTGGCTCACTGCGGCACATTTACTACGGGTCCACGGACCACGATTCCATTGGGTTTTCCTGAATATTTCCGTTTTGCGCCAAATTGCCCCAGGTTTTTGGCACACGCAACAGAAATCGGAGGGTGTGGCTGTTGGACAACACGACGGATTCTGAAAAACCGTGGAATTTAAAAAACGAAATGTGTTGCAAGATCAAGCACTCACATGCACCAGGAAGAAGAAGGTGAACTCCGGCGGACCTTGGCGCATAAGCCACACCTTAGTGAATCGTGACAGACCCGAATCCTCGTTGGACAACGCACCGCAGGATCGCGACAGGACCGGGTAAGTAAATGTGCCCCATTGTGTTAAGGGGAAGTTGGAATATCTTCCAAATCACAAATAGGAAAAAACAAAGATCGGATTCCTTCTTACAAATCAAACAGGAGGACGCCCATATTGGATTTGCTCATCTTTTTATTTTCTGCGGTATGGCATTTCTTCTCCTGTAAGACTATTTGTCAAAAATCTGTCTTGGCAGCAAAGAAGTGTCTGTGTTTGAACAAAAGTAGGGCTGCGGACGGGTTATATTGTTCCTCTCTTTGCCCTAGAAGTGAGTACACTATATACTGCCCTCACTTCCTATAAGTCCTTATGTTCTCTTATGAGTTAAGAAGCAATATCAATGATCTCACTTTGTCATCTCAGTTCAGATGTTGTATCCGTGCTTACTAGAAACATGCTCTATTTTAATCAAAGTTTGATTACTTATTATATGAGTGTATGTCCTCAATGTAGCATCTACGTGCTACAAATCCAGCATCTAGCAACACACTGACGTGGGACTTGAACCGAGGAAGACACAACTACATTGCACGGTTGACCTAGTATGTCTGCGGAGAGTACAGTTAGATGTTAATTTACTGCATCGATGCCTATGTGATCTTCGCTGCCTATGTGATCTTCTGTCTTACACTAGTACACTCAGGGCAGGTATTGTAGCAAGACTATTTCTTTCTGTTTTTTGATTTTAGGAAAACGAGAATGGGGTCAGAGTCCAAAAATCAATAGAATGGGGGTTTGTATGTCTCTATTTACTTCTTAAAGAAAACCTACAATGAGGAATCTAACATCAGAAGTAGACCTCCTGCCTGCCTGTGCCCTAATATGTAATTTAATAATCCTGGAACCTAACCTGTTATAAACTTTATTTTAGTAATATGTAAATTAACTGCAGAGGCTACTGGGGCGTGGAGAAACCTTAGCTCCCAGTGCCCGGCCAGGCTGGTACACACCCAGTAGCCTCTGCAGTTAATTTACATATTAATTTACATATTACTAAAATAAAGGTTAGGTTCTAGGATCATTAAATTATAGATTACTGCAGAGGCAGGCAGGAGAATCTACCATCAGATCTAATTTTGATAGTAGAAACCTCATGGTAGGTTCCTTTAAGGATTATGATACATAACCATTCTAGAAGTACATGAAGCACAGATCAGAGTTTTGCCCTTGTACTCCATTTGCATGGGACTGTATGGGACCCTGCTCTCACTGTCCAGTTACTGAGGTTCTTCACAGACATCTATCAATCTGGTACTTATTTCCTATCTTGTTTAATTCACCTGAGCTGGTTACTGTATATATGTATCTATATATACATGCAAAATACAATGTAAATCAAGCATTTTAGCACACAGTACACACAATTTCCACGTGAACACATACAGTTAACGCATTATACACATTATACACATACAGAAATAGTAGTTTTCATGATCTTGTTTCTATAGTATTATTTACATTACTATTGAATAGCATGGATGTATATGTCACTTCTTTGGCAACAGGTAAATTAGGTTATGTTAGCTAAGTTTATTATATTTGTTACAGTCACATGTGACATATTTCATGGCTTGATCATTACATTCTGCTAAAATATTCAACATTGCAAACGCCTATTAGACCCTGCTCCTGGTTGGGCCCAATAGGTATCTACACATGTTAGGTTCTTTATCTAGTTGAGTGGCTGAGGATGTGAGAAAAGGAGTTACCTCTCTCTATAATCACTTACCTTATTAGCACTGATAACAGAATTTTAGATGGTAAAAAGCAGAATTAACTTTCATGCCTCCTACATAGAGGTGCTATGCTATAAGGGTATTTTCACACAAAGAAAACTGCTGCTGTGGTTTACTGTAATGGTTCCCAGTCAATATTTGTGGCTAAGTTTTCTTGAATGTTAAGGTTGAGCAGCTGGTGCAGTATGGGGACTTCTTCTTAGTGTTTTTTGCGGCAATGAGCATCAACTCATATCACCACGCAACAGTATGAGAGAATAACACATTTTCTACTTCACTGTTATTAACAAAAAACAGCATTTCACAGATATAATTTTATCCTGTCTCTGAGTCCTGGTGTACTGGTGCATTCCAGGACTCACACACTCACTTCCTGTCAGCAAACAACACATCACAGGTGAGGAGAGCTACAAGCTACAGGCAGATAAGTTCTTTATCTGGGGAAGGTGAGGGAGGCACAACAGATCCAATAGTGTGGCAGAGTAGAGATGTAGCAGGGAAGATTGTGTAATTGTATGTAACATGCATCTCATGGATCTCATCATCTCTGATCTGTCTCATCTCTCTTTCTATGTGTCAGATAGTGGTACGATGTTCAGAAGGTAAATGAAAGTGTAGATAAACCCTGGACCCTGTTAATCTAAGCACATTGTCAGCACACGGCAACTCACAGCATTAGAGGGATCATGAAGTGTCTGCTTACAGAATCTCTGCCCACACTCTGGAATCTTACACTGACCATCACTGAGCAATAGGAGCTAAAACAGCAATAAAACTGAGTAATATTGTAAAGTAAGGTGTTAAAAATGATCTTTATTGTGTCAACATCACTTGGGGATTGAAATTTAAGAAATTTTTTTCGTGGGCAAACCCCTTTAAGAAGGACACTCTAGGGTCTAGGTTGTAGTATTTTATCCATGTGTTGACCATGCCGTTTTCTTCTCAATCCAGCAAAATGTGGTTTTCATTACAAACTCTTACTACTGCTAATATAAACACAAACCTTCAAATCACCGTAAAGAACCCACCGGAGATCCATTAATCCATGTGAGATGTAGAGACAAACTGTGCTCTTTTTTCATACAGACTTGCACTGATTTCCTCAAAGGTTATAAATAGCCACAAATAATGCCAAAAATGTGTCCTGCAAGTACATTTATTTCACAAAGAATGAGTCAAGCAGGAGTGTCTGGCATGATAGTAACATCTATAAATCTGCCGAATTAATGTTTTGGGTGATTCCAAAGTTAAAGACTCAAATATGATCTTCAACAAAATGGGATGAATGAAAGTTAACCTTAAAGTACAACTACTCTCGGATCCTAACTTTATCTGGGACCTTTAACGAATAACTTGTGACTCCATAAATACCATGCACAGATGGATGCGGTGGTGTAACGAGTGCTGTAGCAGCCTTAGTGGTTTCTATGGGGCCCGGGCAGCGGCACAATCACAATGGTTGTAGACTGCTGCGCTGGATTTCCCAACCTGGTCCAACTGCCGCCCAAGCCCTGCTATACAGCCCAACACAGTCTAAACAATCATCCCGTCCCGCCCCCTTTCTCTGTTCCTGCCACCCCTGTGTTCCTACAACACCCCACCCCTGTGTTCCTGCCTTCTGCTTAACCGGCTGGCGCCGCATCGACGGTCCAGTCTGCCCACTGTCTGGAGCTCCTCCAACTCTTCGAGGCTGCACTGCGCACACCTTGGCTGTGACCAGTGCAGCCTGGTGGAGCTGAGCAGCCATTTTGGTTGAAGTAAAGACACAGGGAAGAAGACACGATCATCGGAGGGTGAGTATATAAGTTTATTATTTGTGAAGGGAGGCTTTGGTGGCATTTTATTTGTAAAGAGAGGCTGCTGGGGCATTTTATTAGTAAAGAGAGGTTGATGCTGGGGCATTTTATCAGTAAAGAGAGGTTTCTGCTTGGACATTTTATTTGTAAAGGGAGGCCACTGCTGGACATGTTATTAGTGAATGGAGACCCCTGTTGGACATGTTATTAGTGAGGGGTGGCTGCTGCTGCACATGTTATTAGTGAGCGGAGGCTGCTTCTGGACATGTTATTAGTGAGGGGAGGCCACTGCTGGACATGTTATTAGTGATGGGAGGCCGCTGCTGGACATGTTATTAGTGAGGGAAGGCCGCTGCTGGGACATGTTATTAGTGAGGGGAGGCTGCTGCTGGTTGGGGGTGGGGAGCCCAGACAAAAGTTTGTTATGTGGACCACTCATTCCTAGTTATGCCACTGGATGGATGAGTTGTCTTTACTACCTTTTCTACTAGGCTGGACATGTTCAGACATATGTTTCATGAGATGATTAGCTAGTAAAAACAATATTATTTCACAACAGTGTCACAAAGTGATATTGTCTGTGTGGCCACCCAGTGGTTATGTTGTGTGTTGCACACTGGCAAAGGTTTTGTTAGCATGTTGTGATATAGTAATGGATTTGTATTATTAGGAATTGGAGTCTGCCACCAAATTCATAGGGATGAAATTTCCCATATTGAAAACCCCTTTAAAGGGTTGGCACATATGTAAACTATAGTTACATATTACAACTTTGTCAGCAAAGATCAGGCCAGCAAAAAGATCTAAGGAAAATATTAAGTAGTTAATCACCTCCTGTAGATACTGACTTACAGGACTTTTTTGAGATTCAATAATATATTCTCTTTTTTCTGTTTTCATGTTTTATTGCTACAAATTATCTAAAGCCTAAAATTAAACAACTTTTTATTAGATATAAAAATATCCTACTGGTTTGTGTTAACAGCTCCACTGCTGACATAAGAGTTACAATGTTTACTAAAGGCAGATAAAGACTTTTAAAGGGAACCTGTCGTCAGAAGGTTACCAGTATGTTGTATGGCAGCTTTAGACCTTACAGATCAAGTATCTTTCATGGCCCAGCTTGGTTCCATCATCGGTTTTATTGAACTGCTATATTTAACCACCAGAAACGTGTCAGGATTAGAGATGAGCGAGCACTAAAATGCTCGGGTGCTCGTTACTCGAGCCAAACATTTCCCGATGCTCGAGTGCTCGTTTCGAGTAACGAGCCCCATTTAAATCAATGGGAGACCCGAGCATTTTTCAGTAAAATTACAAACTGAACGAGCACAGTGAAAGAACACAGTGCAGAACAGATTGCAGATGTTCGGGAACATCTGCGATCTGTTCCGGAGACACGCGTGCAGAATGGTGTTCTCCACAATAGTATTTGAAGAACAATATGTGTGAAGAACAATTTGCAGATGTTTCTTGTTCTTCACACATATTGTTCTTCAAATACTATTGCGGAGAACACCGTTCTGCACGCGTGTCTCCGGAACAGATCGCAGATGTTCCCGAACATCTGCAATCTATTCTGCACTGTGTTCTTTCACTGTTTTCTTCAATTAAATGATTAAATTAAATGTTTTAATTGTATTTTTTTACTGTTCTTCACTTCTTTTTTTTTAATTAAAATGCTCGTTATCGAGCAGGACAAATACTCATCCGAGCAACGAGCCGGTCCGAGTATGCTAATACTCGACCGAGCATCAAGCTCGGACGAGTATACTCGCTCATCACTAGTCAGGATCTGTCGTGGTTATGAGTCATGTATTAAAGGCTCTCAACACACTAGTCAAGGGTGAGATTGGGACTGCCCTTGTAAGGGCAGGAGCAACTTTCTATGGGTATTAGGGTATAATAGGGTGATCGCTATCTAGCTGCCTAGTTCCCGTTTAAGATTTATTTTCATTCATCTGACCTTTTACTACTTCCACCAACTCCAACTCTTATCCTTTAAAATTTGCCAGTCAGCAGATATTGGCACAGTGGGATTTTCTCTGTTGCCCTTCTGTGTGCAATCAATGTAATTACTTTTATAATAATAATTCTTTATTTATATAGTGCACACAGATGACACAGCGCTGCACAAAGCATGTCAAATTGGTCCCTGCCCCCATGGGGCTCACAATCTAAACAACCTAACAGTGTGTTTTGGAGTGTGGGAGGAAACCGGAGTACCCGGAGAAAACCTACGCGAACACGGAGAGAACATACAAACTCTTTGCAGATGTTGACCCCGGGGCTGCATGGCAGAAGTGCTACCCACTAAGGCACCGTGCTGCCCTACTTTTGTTTCCCTAATGTCAAATTGGTAGATCCAGGATGTAAATCTGCAGAATTGAGGGGATCTGGTAACGCCCCCTGGACCTTTTCAGGCTCATTAGCATAATTTTAAAATTTGATTGTAGAAGGAAGGAGGCCATCGGTAACAAATCTAAGGCGATTACCACAGTCATGGTACCTGGATCTATGAATAATGTTTCTTCGGATCATGGATCATGTTTGATTTGGATTTTCTTGAATAATACATGGTGCAGGGCCTGAAGGGAGGAGCAGGACTCATTGTCATTGCATTCCTAGAACCTTGCAAGAACTTGGTGCAATGTTCCTCCTTCCACTCAGGCCCAGCACAAGGTATAACTCAGTGAATCAGCTGTGACTTGAGTGTTCCTTTAAGAGATCACCAGGTGCCATCTATGCTGGTGGACAGTCAGGTGCCTAAGGAAGGCCTCTAGGTCTGCCCTCAACACCTGCCTATTAGACATCACTTAAAACATGGCCTAAGACCGCATGCACACTGACTTATGCCCGCACAGCTATGGCCAGGTGGGCATACGCCTACCGCGATGGAGAGGTGTGCCAGACGCATGATGAAATAACAATTTATATTCCAATTCAGCTACCAGTCAGAGGCGTGGGCTTCGGGGTCGAGTAGTGAAGCGTGTACCCAGCCTCCGGCCATCTGCTTCATCAATACTCTGCCTACATTTCTCTTTGCAGCCGATTCCTGCCCTGCCTCCAGCGCCTCTCCATCCTCTGCTATCTGGCAGGGCAGGAATCGGCAAAAAAAAGAGAAATGTAAGCAAAGTTTTGACGATGCAGCTGACTGGAGGCTGGGTGCACGCTTAGCTACTCAGCCCGAAGCCCACCCGCCTGACTGGTAGCTGATTTGGAATATAAGTTACAGGCAGTCCCCGGGTTACATACAAGATAGGGTCTGTAGGTTTGTTCTTAAGTTGAATTTGTATGTAAGTCGGAACTGTATATTTTATCATTGTAATCCCAGACAGAACTTTTTTGATCTCTGTGACAATTGGATTTTAAAAATGTTGGGTTGTCATAAGAATCACTATTAGCACTAAAGCTTCATTACAGACACCTGTGATAACTGTTTCAGCTGATTATTGTAGCCTAGGACTAAAGTACAATAAATTACCAATATCCAGAGGTCCGTTTGTAACTAGGGGTTGTATGTAAGTCGAGTGTTCTTAAGTAGGGGACCGCCTGTATTTTGCCATGCGGCCACACACCATCGTTATAAGGATCATACCTGGACAGCATTTACTACACTTTTTTAGGTATGATTAGGAGTTTGACAGGCATCCCGCTGGTGACACGTTCCCTTTAATGACTGCACAACTTAACAACAATAAAACTATAACCCTTTCTGAAAAAACAATAACGGTGCCATTAAAAAATTCCACGCAACTGGCAAAGAACAAGCCCTCACATGGTTACAAGGTAACACAAGACTGTAACCTTGCTGACTGACAACTTTAAGAGTGTAGATTTATCCTGGAGATAGACCAGTTGTAATGGGGCACTTAGTTCATGGAGCTCTTCTCATCGGTGCCAGCACTCTTAACAATTTCTGAAGTATATTTTATGCATTTATTCCTTAAACACTACACAAAACACGGCAGATAGAAATAGAAGTTTAGTGCAGTGCTCCTTTTCAACAGAGCAAATAAATTCGGAGCAAAATGTTCCTGATTATCATACAGTTATATTTTTATAATGGGAATCACGAACTTCACGTCTTCCAGGCAAGAAAAATATTCCACATTTCATATGCAGAGGAAGAGCTTTGTCAACAATTGTTTGAGCCTGTGTGGGCTTTATCTGCACAGAAACATCCATAGAATTCAGGATTTAATGACAACCTATAGATCATCCCTGACACCCACTAGGGCACATCTTATATCCTGCAAGTTGGCTTTAGGAAGAATAACATTCGATCAGATGGCTTCATTTTCCTTGGGGTACTTTTGATTGGCATCTAACGCTTCTACGGGTCACTCTGACCTTACATGAGTCGTATTATTTGCTTTCTTTTATGTCGACTTTGATGTGTTTGCTGATTGCCAGCTTTGTCCTGTAAATTTATTGTAATTTTTTGTATTGCACGGTACACCGTTTACAGAGATGATACCTGAAAATTTCATTTTAAATTACCAGATTTACATTTGGTTTTGGTTCATTAATAAATAATCATTCTTCATTGGAAGCAATTACAATACATTAAAGAAAGTCAAAATCAGACATGATATACCAAGGACAATTACTAACAGATCCAGGCACCGTTATATTTCTTATCCATGACCTCCTTCCTTCAAAAATAAAGATGATGTTACTAGAGACCTTCTATGCTGTGGCTTCACAGGTTGGTATACTGTTCAGGATGGGAAGGCCTCCTGTACAGTGTAATATAATTTGTAATATCATTTCTGTATCTAAATTGTAATGGTTTGAAAGATCATTGTTCAGAAAGAGTACCTAACTTTTAAAATCTTAAAGACATGTGACTTATCTGTACATCATATGTTACCGAAGGCTGTATGGAGTGGGCTCATGGCTGAACCCCCTCCAGACACAGCAGGTGTCCGCTGAATTATACAGCAAATACCCAAAGCTGACACTCATCTGGCTCTTTCATTATCCATCGGTCCTGGCACTCCCCTCTTCTGATCTACCTTTTTCTACGCTATGGGGCTCATTAACTTAGGCAGCCGCTGGAGTTCACAGAAAGACCTGAGTGAAGTTGGCCCCCCCACCTTGTTCAAATCAAACAAAATTGGTGTCAAACGTTTGTGCTACGTTTGTGCTGGTTTGTGCAGCAAAAATTTTCGTTTGTGCCGCTATCGTTTTTAAGATTTTAATGAAAGTTTCCAGAGGTCATCAGAGGTCAACCAGCCCACCCACATTGCCCAAACCAAACAAAGCTGGTGCCTAACAATTCTGCTACGTTTGTGCTGGTTTGTGCTGCTCAAATTTTTGTTTGTGCTGCTTTTGTTTTGAATATGTGAACAAAAAATGAAAGTTCAAAAGTTCAAGCAGCCCCCCCACATTAACCAAATCAAACAAAACTGGTGTCAAACGTTAGTGCTACGTTTGTGCTGGTTTGTGCAGCAAAAATTTTCGTTTGTGCCACTATCATTTTTAATATATTCATACTTTTTTCCAGAGGTCATCAGAGTTCATTTCTTCCAAAGTACAATGTGTTTGCTAGCTCCCCCTGGTGATCAAACCAGGGAAGTGTCACTAGGTTTGTTTTTTACCAGTTCATCCTAAACTCCTTTAACCTATGTAAACACCTGAACATACCTTAAAAATGATGGCGGCACAAATGAAATTTTTTGCTGCACAAACCAGCACAAATGTAGCACTAACGTTTGACACCAGTTTTGTTTGATTTGGTTAATGTGGGGGGGCTAGTTGAACTTTTGAACTTTCATTTTTTGTTCATTTATTCAAAACAAAAGCAGCACAAACAAAAATTTGAGCAGCACAAACCAGCACAAACGTAGCAGAATTGTTCGGCACCAGTTTGGTTTGGTTTGGGCAATGTGGGGGGGCTGGTTGACCTCTGATGACCTCTGGAAACTTTCATGAATATCTTAAAAATGATAGCGGCACAAACGAAAATTTCTGCTGCACAAACCAGCACAAACGTAGCACAAACGTTTGACACCAATTTTGTTTGATTTGGACGAGGTGGGGGGGCCAGCTTCACTCAGGTCACAGAAAGTGCATTGTCCGATGATAATGCACTGTGCTGCGATTCAATAAGATTGTGCGCCCAATATCCTGCATGTGTCACTTCCCCGCTCAGGTCTGATCGAGTTTACCATCTTTTTTGTGTTGCATGTAAGAACATTGTCTTGCAACACAATTTGAATCTTAAATCCTACGCTCAGACCAAATCAGTTGGATTGTCTGACGGCATGCACTCTAATTTGTGTCGCATGGAAGCCAGCGCAGCTGCGCCAAAAACCGATTGCTTGCTAAATACCTGTCCTAGCCGTATAATCCCCGAAAACGGCGTAAGAGGTGTAATTTGAAGTGAAAGCCATAAAAACAAAGTTCACAAGAATACCGCACAAATGCATTTTTCTTTGTTAATTTGACCGCATTTGGAATATTTTTCCAGTTCCCAGTGCATGGCATAGAATATAAAATACTGCCTCTAGGAAGTATATTTTTTATGCAGAAAGTACGCTCTCATATAACTATATAAATGAAAGTTATGGATTTTTAAAGTTGGAGAGTGAAAAACGAAAATGGTAGAAATACTAGCAAGATGGAATTCAACAGAGTGAATTCAGATTGGGAGGGAAGGAAAGACAATGATGAAAGTGGAAGTAAGTGAAAAAAGAAGCACTTTGTTCTTAAAAAATACATTACTTTTTCTTATTCAGGTTACTTAAAGAGTCTCTACAATAGGAACAACAGGCAAGGATACTAGTAAGGCTGCATGCACACGAACGTATGCCCATCCGGCCAGCACGCTGGAGACGAGGAGGGATGAATGTTTCTTTTTCCATAGAAAAAAATTGCTGTATCGCTGATCTTACGGCCAAAGATAGAGCATGTCCTATTAATTTTTCTGCCACAGCATTGTATGGGGAGCACTCGTGCTCACCGTACCACACATGGCGCCTATTGCTGTCTATGGGCAATACATATATATGGGCAAGAATTTGGGAGTGAGGTTAGATAATAGATGGTTAGAGTTTAATGGACAAAGGCCCTATTGACCCTGGTCCGTAACCGATCCATTGTAGAGACATCTGTTCTGGTTATGTTGCTATGGCACAAATATTACTCTGGGTCTTGTTCCAAGCTGTAATGGACAGATAATCACTGGATGTAGACATTGAAGGTTCCCGCTTAATAACAAGAGCAGAAATAATGACAGTCTAACACAAAGTTTATTAGGAATAAGGAAACCTTTCATGATACTGAAAAACAGCATTTATCTGCTGAAAGCAGAACACTCCTGCAATAGCTAAACATAGACTATAGTAGTAACAAGCAGTCTAATTTCCCTGTGGTTGCCTTACATTTATTAGGAAATATGTAGACAGTGGTTTATTGCAGTTATTAAGGCCAGAGAGTAAAGACTTTATTAAAGCTATTAAGCACTGATAACACAATTTTCTGGTGCTTCAGCAAAGGTCTGTCAGAACTAGAAATGCAGCTGTGTGCAGAATTTTGTTATTGAAGCTAAATTGGGGCACATTTACTTACCCGGTCCGGAGCAGATCCCGAATGTGCAGGAGGATGATGAGCTAGAGAGTGTCTGACTGAGGATGCCTTGGCACGTGTGCTTCTGCCCCTTACATGATCCAATACCCTCAGTACCAGTAGAACTGTACTGTGATCTGGACACAGGGGAGAGTGAGGAGCTGAAGTGCTGTGGCCGGGCAACTCCAGCCACAGAAGCGTGAAAAAAACCATTGAAAAGAATGGGTCAGTAAGCCATCAGTGAGAAGTCACTCGAAACCAGGAAGAGAAAACCAATCTACGTGTCCATAAGCCAAAATGGGTTCAGTAAAAAATCACTAATGTGAAATAAAATGCCAATGTGAAACCAACCTAATACCTTACAGAGTAAAAAAAAAAAAAGAGTAAAAGTTGGGATTAGTGTTCACCATGGAACATTTGCTGAATTAGAAGTAGAACAGAACAGCAGGTGGTGCTATTCTAACATTATCCATATCCATAAATAGATGTGGATATGTGCATTTATAAATGTCATTGAAATCATTTTTATTATTGTGGCCCCAATTTAACTACAAGCAAAATTATTTGTGGAGAATCCCCTTTAAACCTGTCCTTCAGCCATCTCCATTTGCTATAGACACAGTCCCCGGGTTACGTACAAGATTCTGTAGGATTGTTCTTAAGTTGAATTTGTATGTAAGTCAGAATTGTATATTTTAAAATTGTAACCCCAGACATATTTTTTTTTGGTCTCTGTGAAGATTGGATTTTAAAAATGTTGGATTGTCATAAGAACCAAAATTAACAATTAAACCATTAATAACTCCTACAGCTGATTATTATAGCCTAGGGCAGTGATGGCGAACCTTTTAGAGACAGAGTGCCCGAACTACAACCAAAATCCACTTATGGCACTGTTAAGTGCCAACATGGCATTTTAAGCAGTAACTTACTGCTACCTGTTCTTCCACTTCTTTCAATTGTATCGGCCACCTGAAGCCACCAATACAGTTGAAAGAGCAAGGGCAAATTCAGACTTTCATTATAGCTTCTCTCCAAGTTGCCTGGGACAGCAGGAAGATTTGATGGGTTTGGTCCTGTTTGGTGAACTCTGTCCTGGGGTAATGGCCTGAGTGCCCACAGAAAGGGCTCTGAGTGCCACCTCTGGCACCCGTGCCATAGGTTCGCCACCACTGGCCTAGGGCTAAAGTACAGTAGATTACAAACATCCAGAGGTCCGTTTGTAACTAGGGGTTGTCTGTAAGTCGGGTGTTCTTAAGTCGGGGACCGCCTCTACACTGTTTTAGTACAGTTTGCTGCTAGATTTCGATTGTAGTTTTGTCACCATCCTTTGAGCTCCTGAATACGCTCTGCTTAAAAGTACATGACACAAAGCCCTTTAACAATTTTCAGCTAAGCTGTAATCTTAACTACGGTAATAAAGTTTGGTTTGAAACTTTAAAAAAGAAAAACAAGTTTTTGGGTGATGATATAGATTAAATGGGGGTAATTTATCTTTTAGTCAGGACATTTGTATGCATCTTTTTTTGCTTTTTATGAGCTCCTGACTAGAGATGAGCGAACATACTCGTCCGAGCTTGATGCTCGATCGAGCATTAGCATACTCGTAACTGCTCGTTGCTCGGGCGAATACTTCGCCCGCTCGAGAAAATGGCAGCTCCCGCCGTTTTGCTTTTTGGCGGCCAGAAACAGAGCCAATCACAAGCCAAGAGACTCTGCACTCCACCCAGCATGACGTGGTACCCTTACACGTAGATAGCAGTAGTTGGCTGGCCAGATCAGGTGACCCTGGGATAGACTAGCCGCTGCCCGCGCTGCTCGGATCATTCTGTGTCTGGATGCCGCTAGGGAGAGAGCTGCTGCTGGTCAGGGAAAGCGTTAGGCTGTTCTATTAGCTTACTGTTAGGCAGGAGTGATTCTACAACAACCCAACAGCCCTTCTTAGGGCTACAATAACGTTATACTTTTTTTTTTTTATTTGCTTGTGGCTGGGCTTGCTGGCACTAGTAGTGCAGCTAGTACCATATTGTGAGGAATTTGCAGGGGGACTTGCTACCGTTGTGTTTAGCTCTTAGTGACACACATATCCACCTCAAACACCAAAGTGGGAAAATTTATTAGGGGTTTGATTTCAATTAGGCACAGTCTGCCAGTTTCTTTTTATTTTACGTTTATTTTTTTCATAACTCAGCGTCATCTCATCTGGCATAGTAGTGTGCTGTAATACTTGGCTAGAAAATAGCCATAGGAGAATACAAACGTCTTAATTACGCCTACAGTAGCGTTATATATATTTGATTTCTGGTTGATCTGCTGGTGGCTGTACTTGCTGCAGTGCATCTACTATCAAATTGGGAGCAATTTGGAGTCAGACTTGCGACCACTGTGTTTTAGTGACGCACATATCCATCGCAAAGACCGAAGTGGGAAAATTTATTAGGGCCCGGGGTTGTATTTCAATTAGGCACAGTCTGCCAGTTTCTTTTTATTTTACGTTTATTTTTTTCATAACTCAGCGTCATCTCATCTGGCATAGTAGTGTGCTGTAATACTTGGCTAGAAAATAGCCATAGGAGAATCCAAACGGCTTACTTACGCCTACAGTAGCGTTATATATATTTGATTTCTGGTTGATCTGCTGGTGGCTGTCCTTGCTGCAGTGCATCTACTAGCAAATTGTGAGCAAATTGGAGTGAGACTTGCGACCGCTGTGTTTTGCGCTTAGTGACGCACATATCCATCGCAAAGACCGAAGTGGGAAAATTTATTAGGGCCCGGGGTTGTTTTTCAATTAGGCACAGTCTGCCATTTCCTTTTTTATTTTACGTTTATTTTTTTCATAACTCAGCGTCATCTCATCTGGCATAGCAGTGTGCTTTCATACTTGGCTAGAAAATAGCCATAGGAGAATCCAAACGGCTTACTTACGCCTACAGTAGCGTTATATATATTTGATTTCTGGTTGATCTGCTGGTGGCTGTACTTGCTGCAGTGCATCTACTAGCAAATTGTGAGCAATTTGGAGTGAGACTTGCAACCACTGTGTTTTGCGCTTAGTGACGCACATATCCATCGCAAAGACCGAAGTGGGAAAATTTATTAGGGCCCGGGGTTGTATTTCAATTAGGCACAGTCTGCCATTTCCTTTTTTATTTTACGTTTATTTTTTTCATAACTCAGCGTCATCTCATCTGGCATAGCAGTGTGCTTTCATACTTGGCTAGAAAATAGCCATAGGAGAATCCAAACGGCTTACTTACGCCTACAGTAGCGTTATATATATTTGATTTCTGGTTGATCTGCTGGTGGCTGTACTTGCTGCAGTGCATCTACTAGCAAATTGTGAGCAATTTGGAGTGAGACTTGCGACCGCTGTGTTTTGCGCTTAGTGACGCACATATCCATCGCAAAGACCGAAGTGGGAAAATTTATTAGGGCCCGGGGTTGTATTTCAATTAGGCACAGTCTGCCATTTCCTTTTTTATTTTACGTTTATTTTTTTCATAACTCAGCGTCATCTCATCTGGCATAGTAGTGTGCTTTCATACTTGGCTAGAAAATAGCCATAGGAGAATCCAAACGGCTTACTTACGCCTACAGTAGCGTTATATATATTTGATTTCTGGTTGATCTGCTGGTGGCTGTACTTGCTGCAGTGCATCTACTAGCAAATTGTGAGCAATTTGGAGTGAGACTTGCGACCGCTGTGTTTTGCGCTTAGTGACGCACATATCCATCGCAAAGACCGAAGTGGGAAAATTTATTAGGGCCCGGGGTTGTATTTCAATTAGGCACAGTCTGCCATTTCCTTTTTTATTTTACGTTTATTTTTTTCATAACTCAGCGTCATCTCATCTGGCATAGCAGTGTGCTTTCATACTTGGCTAGAAAATAGCCATAGCAATAGGATAGCATTGTTTGGTTTTAAAAACTAAAAAACACAAAAAAAACAAAAAAAAACAAAAAAAGTTAAAAAAAAAATTCAAGTTATAACTCTCATTTTCAAAATGTTTAACCCGAGGGCTAGGGGTAGAGGACGAGGGCGGGGACGTGGGCGTCCAACTACTGCAGGGGTCAGAGGCCGTGGTCCTGGGCGGGGTGAGACACCACCTGCTTATGAGGGAGCAGGGGAACGCCACAGAGCTACACTCCCTAGGTTCATGTCTGAAGTTACTGGGACTCGTGGTAGAGCACTGTTGAGGCCAGAACAGTGCGAACAGGTGATGTCGTGGATTGCCGACAATGCTTCGAGCAATTTGTCCACCAGTCAGTCTTCCACGCAGTCCACCCATGTCACCGAAATCGGCACTCCTCCAGCTCCTGCACCTCAGCCTCCTCCCCCCCAGTCTGCCCCCTCCCAGGAAAATTTGGCATTTGAACCGGCATACTCTGAGGAACTGTTTTCTGGACCCTTCCCACAGTCACAAACCACTTGTCCGGTTGCTGCTGAGCAATTTTCCGATGCCCAGGTTTTCCACCAGTCGCAGTCTGTGGGTGATGATGACCTTCTTGACGTAGTGGAAGAAGTGTGTAAAGAGGTGTCCTACGATGAGGAGACACGGTTGTCAGACACTGGGGAAGTTGTTGTCAGGGTAGCAAGTCCGAGGGGGGAGCAGACTGAGGGATCGGAGGATGATGAGGTGACAGACCCAAGCTGGGTTGATAGGCCGGGTGAACACAGTGCTTCTGAGACGGAGGAGAGTCCTCGACCAGAACAGGTTGGAAGAGGCAGTGGTGGGGCCAGACGGAGAGGCAGGGCCAGACCTGGTGCATCAGCGCCAAATGTGTCAATTAGTGAAGCTCCCGTGGCGAGGGCTCCTGCGGTGAGGGCTAGATTTTCAGAAGTCTGGAGGTTCTTTAAGGAAACACCGGATGACCGACGGACTGTGGTGTGCAAAATTTGTTAAACCAGGATCAGCAGGGGTTCCACCACTAATAGCTTAACTACCACCAGTATGCGCAGGCATTTGAATGCTAAACACCCCACTCAGTGGCAACAAGCCCGTTCACCTCCGGCCGTGCACACCACTGCTCCTTCCCCTGTGTCAGCTGATAGTAAGCCCCCTGCCCAGGACCCTGCCACAAAAACCCCATCGTCGCCTCCACGATCCTCCACAGCATCCACCAGCGTTCAGCTCTCCATACCCCAGACGCTGGAGCGGAAACGCAAATATAGTGCAACCCACCCGCACGCCCAAGCCCTTAATGTCCACATCTCCAGATTGCTCAGTCTGGAGATGCTGCCCTATAGGCTAGTAGAGACTGAGGCCTTTTGCAACCTCATGGCGGCGGCCGCCCCTCAGTATTCGGTCCCCAGCCGCCACTACTTTTCCCGATGTGCCGTCCCAGCCCTGCACCAGCACGTGTCAGACAACATCATCCGTGCCCTGACCAACGCCGTTTCTGACAAGGTCCACCTGACCACGGACACGTGGACGAGTGCTGCCGGGCAGGGCCACTATATATCGCTGACGGCACATTGGGTTAACTTGGTGGAGGCTGGGACCGAGTCTGACCCTGCGGCTGGTCATATACTGCCGACGCCAAGGATTGTGGGGCCTACCTCGGTCCAGGTGTTTCAGGCCTACTATGCCTCCTCCTCCTCCCACCCCTCCTCCACCTCCTCCTCCGAACTACCATCCGTGGGCATGGTGCCATCAGTCGGTAGCTCTAGGCACAGCAGCAGTGCCGTCGCTAAGCGACAGCAGGCGGTGCTCAAACTGCTGAGCCTAGGCGATAAAAGGCACACCGCCCAAGAACTATTACAGGGCATCACGGCGCAGACTGATCTGTGGCTGGCACCGCTGAACCTGAAGCCAGGCATGGTTGTGTGTGACAACGGCCGTAACCTGGTGGCGGCTCTGCAACTCGGCAGACTGACACATGTGCCATGCCTGGCCCATGTGTTAAATCTGATAGTTCAGCGTTTCCTCAAGACATACCCCAATCTGTCTGATTTGCTCACGAAGGTGCGCCGCATCTGTGCGCATTTCAGGAAGTCCAGCACAGATGCTGCCACTCTCAGGGCAGCGCAGCGCCGCCTCCAACTGCCCGCTCACCGACTGTTGTGCGACGTGCCCACGAGGTGGAATTCAACACTGACCATGTTATCCAGAGTTTACCAGCAGCGCCGAGCGATTGTAGACTGCCAGATGTCAACTTCCACCAGAACTGGTAGTCAGGTCAGTCAGCTTCCTCAAGTCTACAATGAGGAGTGGAAGTGGATGTCTGATATCTGTGAGGTGCTGAGTAACTTTGAGGAGTCAACACAGATGGTCAGTGGCGATGCCGCCATCATCAGCCTCACCATCCCGCTGCTTGGCCTGTTGAAAAAATCTCTGATCAGCATGAAGTTGGAAGCTTTGCGCTCGTCACAAGAGACGGGGGAAGAAGATTCCCTTGTTGATAGCCAAAGCACCCTTAGGTCTGTTTCTCAGCGCATATCGGAGGAGGTGGAGGTGGAGGAGGATGAGGAGGAAGAGGAGGAGAATGTTGGCGAGACACAAGAGGGGACCATTGTTGAGTCCTTCACTGTTCAGCGTGTATGGGCAGAAGAAGAGGAGTTGGAGGAGTTGGAGGAGGAGGAAATGGACAGTCAGGCCAGTGAGGGGAGTGAATTCTTACGCGTTGGTACTCTGGCGCATATGGCAGATTTCATGCTAGGCTGCCTATCCCGTGACCCTCGCGTTCAAAGAATTTATTCCAGCACCGATTACTGGGTGTTCACTCTCCTGGACCCACGGTACAAGCAAAATCTTTCCACTCTCATCCCTGGAGAGGAAAGGAGTGTGAGAATGCATGAATACCAGCAGGCCCTGGTGCACAAGCTGAAACAGTATTTCCCTTCTGACAGCGCTAGCGGCAGAGTGCGTAGTTCTGCGGGACAAGTAGCAAGGGAGAGTAGGCGAGCAGGCAGCTTGTCCAGCACTGGCAAGGGTACGCTTTACAAGGCTTTTGCCAGCTTTATGTCACCCCAGCAAGACACTGTCACCTGTCCCCAGTCTCGGCAGAGTAGGGCTGATCTTTACAGAAAGATGGTGAGGGAGTACGTAGCTGACCATACCATCGTCCTAAATGATCACACAGCTCCCTACAACTACTGGGTTTCAAAGCTGGACATGTGGCACGAACTGGCGCTGTACGCCTTGGAGGTTCTTGCCTGCCCTGCCGCTAGCGTCTTGTCCGAGCGGGTTTTCAATGCAGCTGGTGGCATCATCACCGATAAGCGTACACGCCTGTCGACTGACAGCGCTGACAGGCTGACGCTTATTAAGATGAATTAAGGCTGGATTTCTCATAATTTCCAATCTCCACCAGGTGAAGGAAGCTCAACCTGAATAATTTATCCACTCCTCCTCCTCCTCATTTTCCTCCTTCTCCTCCTCTTTGTACAGTAAAGCAGAGGAAACTGGCTATTTTTTGACAGGGCCCACTGGCTCTAGCTATAGTACTTTATGCATTTAATTTTTCTGGAGGGCCACCGACCCGGTCCTCTGTTTTAAACAATTTTTGGGAGTGCCACATACAGGCACTCAATCTATTCAATTTTTCTGGAGGGCCACCTACCTGCTCCTCTGGTTTGAAAACTTTTTTGGACTGCCACATACAGGCACTCAATCTATTCCATTTTTCTGGAGGGCCACCTACCTGCTCCTCTGGTTTGAAAACTTTTTTGGACTGCCACATACAGGCACTCAATCTATTCAATTTTTCTGGAGGGCCACCTACCTGCTCCTCTGGTTTGAAAACTTTTTTGGACTGCCACATACAGGCACTCAATCTATTCCATTTTTCTGGAGGGCCACCTACCTGCTCCTCTGGTTTGAAAACTTTTTTGGACTGCCACATACAGGCACTATCCAAATTAAATTGTCTCCATAGCAGCCTCCACACGTTGTCTCCATTGCTACCTCCAAAAGTCGTCCATATAGCTGCCTCCATACATCGTCCCTTTATCAAACGAGGTGTGTCAGGCAGAAATTTGGGTTGTTTTCATGGATTCCACATCAAATATTATTTCAGCGCTTCTTGCGCTTCTGTTTACATTCCCCTCACCCGCCATATCCTAAACTTATAAGAACGCTACTACACTTGATCTTATACAAAAGGTTCTTAGAAGTGCTGTTTGGGGAGTAGCCTAGAGACAGGGGCTTGGATTGGCGAAAGCTCGCCTGGCAGCGGAGCGCCAGCTCCATGCCAAGATCCAACTAACATAGTTTTAACTGCAGCACCTTTAATCTACTACTAGTTCACTGCCTCCATACATGGTCCCCTTATCAAACGAGCTGTGTCAGGCAGAATTTTGGGTTGTTTTCATGGCTTCCATGTTAACTTTGTCGCCACCCTGCTGTGTAATCCACAAAATATACTGGCAAACTTTTATCATGTACCGATATTATTTGAGCGCTTCTTGCTCACCTCCTTTGGTTCCTCTCTGCCACCCATTGGTTTGAAGCCTGAGTCCATTTAGGGTATGTCGCCATGCCACTCTCTAGCCTGCCGCTGCTGCCACTGCCTCTGCATGCCGTCCCCTATAGTGTCAGGGTCAATTATTGGATGTTTTAGATGCTATCTAGCTTCATTCTGTCACTCTGTCATGGCCATGCTGTTGCCCATAATTTTGGCATAATGGTGCGATTAAGCAGCCTCAGAGGCATCCATGCATGCTGCCCCTGCTGTTTCCTGTCCATTTCCGTGGTGTTTCCATCCTTTTCTGAGGTTCCCAGGTGTTTGGCCAAGCTTCCCTGTGCAGAGCCTTGGTCCCCTTACAAAATGCTCGAGTCTCCCATTGACTTCAATGGGGCTCGTTATTCGAGACGAGCACTCGAGCATCGGGAAAAGTTCGTCTCGAATAACGAGCACCCGAGCATTTTAGTGCTCGCTCATCTCTACTCCTGACTTGTTTCATATATCTTAGAGCGTGATATATTTGTGTTTCTCAGTTTATTGTGTCTTATTTTTAAAAACTCACACAAAAGTCACCAGTTCTTCTTCAACTACCATCAAAACTTTTGCCCACACCTGCTTGGGTCTGGAAATTATTTGCACCAAAATTGAGCAATTTACCGTGATTTGCACCAAAATTGCAACTTGTCTACATGTGGATTTTAAATATATATACCTGCCCCAACACTGAAAGATTCTGGAAAATGTTGCAAATTGTGGTTTAAATACACAAAAGAAGAGAAAATGTAACAGACAAAAAAAAACCGCACGTTCAGTTTCTCAGATGCAGTTTTTTAAGCCAAAATCAGGTGTAGATGATAATGTGTTGAGACAAATAATCAGAAGGTTCTGCTCCTCCTCCTTTTACTCCATTCCTGGTTTGGGCATCAAAAACTGCATCTGAAAAACTCAATGGGGCAGATTTACTTACCCGGTCCATTCGCGATCCAGCGGCGCGCTCTCTGCACTGGATTCGGGTCCGGCCGGGATTCATTAAGGTAGTTCCTTCGCCGTCCACCAGGTGGCGCTGCTGCGCTGAAAAGCATCGGAAAGCACTGGAGTTCACCGAGCCGGACTGAGTGAATATAAGTGCAAGCTCCGCAACAGATTTTTTTTTTTTTTGCGTGCGATCGCGTGCGCCAAAATCCCAGGGCAATACAGGGGAAATTCGAGCAAATCGTAAATATTCGGGTAACACGTCGGGAAAACGCAAATAGGGCCCTTAGTAAATGACCCCCAATGTGTGGCTGCACCATAAGATAAAGGACCCCCAATGTATTTCAGAAGATAATGGGGCACATTTACTTACCCGTCCAATGACAATGAACTGTGCCACGATTCAAGCAGATCGTGCACCTGACTAGCTGAATGCGTCGCTTGCCCGATCAGGTCCGCCGGAGTTCACCTTCTTCTTCCCGGTGCATGTAAGTGCTTGGCTTTTGACACAATTTTAAAGTTAAATCCTGCGGTTTGTCCGAATCCGTCAGATCATCCGACGCCCCCCCCCTATTTGTGTTGCATGAAAGCCAGTGCGATTGCGCTAAAATCCGATCACGTGCACCAAAAACCCCTTTTAAATCCCTGTCTCAGCTGCGCAAAATGGAAATGGTTGGGATGTAAATGAGCCCCAATGTTTTGTAGGTGCTTTCTCAAGTAGAGTTATTATCGCCATGCAATTCAGGATTATAAGAAATCTCTTCTGGAATGAGTAGAAACTCCGAACTCATGACAGGGAATGTTAAGTCTAAGCTTTTTAAAGTGGACCTTTCACCCTCAAAAACGGCACTAGGAGCTGCTTACTAAAGTAAGCAGCTCCTAGTGCTAAAACAAACACAGCAGTGTTACACGGCTAGCGTTATTGGAAACCTCCAATAACACTAACAAACACTGCTGCGCTGTACACTAGAAATGCCAGACCGCTCTCAAATCGGTCCAACGTATTCATGAGGGGGCGGGATTAGGGCCGGTGACTGCCGCATGATTCGCAGCAGTCACATCTGGCCTATGGAGATGGCGGGGCGGTCCGGGGAAGAGGCAGCACCTCGGACCGCCCCCTCATGAATATGCTTTGAGAGCAGTTCGGTGTTTCTAGTGTACAGCGCAGCAGTGTTTGTTAGCGTTATCAGAGGTTTCCCATAACACTAGCAGTGTAACAATGCTGCGTTTGTTTTACCACACTTAGTGACATTTTTTTTTTTTAATCAATAACTTTTTATTGAACAGTTTTTGATATACACAGCAATTAAGTTGTATAGTTGGATATTGACAATTATATACAATCAATTGACAACTCATACAATCTCTGTACATTTCTGGGAATAATACAGATTCTGTTATTATGCAAGTTACCAATGAGAGTAAACATTTCTACATTGTTTTTTGGTCATTTCCCCAGCTTAACCATGAAGTTCTTTATGATTCTTCTATTACTTAGCTAGGTGAGAATGTTAACATTGCTCTTCTTCATCTTATCAAACTCTACGCTTAATTCTATATTTCCTTGTAAACCATAAACAACATCAACCTTTTTAACTTTAACAAGGGCCTTTCTAATTACCCACCTCCTTCCCGAGGGAGGGGGATGTCACAAGTGTACTCTCGAGTAGGAAGTTTTGTATTGTATATTTTCTTCGGTACCAGTTAGAATATTCCCTTAGGGAATAAATTAGGATTTAAATGCGGACAATGTTAGCATCTTGACTTTCTTTAATCTGAAAGACCCGGTAAGCCTGGATCAAGCCTAGGAAAGGTTTTTAGTCAAGGATCCCACATATTTTGAAACTTTAATGTGGCGTTTTCCCTTATCGCTAAAAGTTTTTCTAATGAGCAATGTTCTGCCACGATTTCAAGAGTGTTTTTTTTCCAGTTCCTGGCGATTAGTAGTTTGGCTGAAAGTAGGATATGGCCCACCAATCTTCTGAATTTAGTGTGAATCTTACCTATTCCTATATTTAGGAGGGCTAAGGCAGGTCTTGGAAATAGCTGAGTCGAAGTTAATTTTGAGCAAAGGTCAAACACTTCTTTCCAAAAGGAACTGATAGCCTTACAACCCCAGAAAATGTGGTGCAAAGTTCCCTCTCCCCCACAGTCCCTCCAACATTCACTCTTGGAGTTTGGAAACAGCTTAACCAGTTTACTCGGCACCATTTACCATCTGGTGATCAATTTGTGCTGTACTTCCATGAGACTCGCCGATTTAGAGGCTTTGGATGCCCAGTAGTTAGCCTGTTTCCATTCTTTCTCAGATATAGTTTTACCCAAATCCTTTTCCCATTTGGACAGTGAGGAAATTTTTCCTGGGAAGTCTGCGCTTCTCAATGTCTCGTAAATTGCTCTTGTTTTCTTTAGGGATCTACAGGGGGTGCCTTCTAGGTAATTTGCAAGGCTAACCGGTATGATAGCTAATGGGTTTTGAAGTTTGTTAATGATAGGCTTGATCTGTGCATATAAAAGAAAGTCAGATGCATTTAGTGAATATTTATCTCTTAAATGGTCGAATGAGCTGATTGAATTACCCTTCCACAGTTCGCTTACCGCCGTCTGAATTCCTTTCTGTAACCTATGTTGTATTGGAAGATTTGGATTTATAATTTTTAGCACTGTCAGGGGTATAGCAATCAGCTTTGTTCTAGGGGATGTGGTGAGAGATATCTGTTTCCAGACTTCTACTGAGGCCCGCACTGTTGGAACTGACTGGGGGGGGTAACTTAGTGCCATTTTTGAGGGTGACAGGTTCTCTTTAAGGCCCCATTGCCATACAGCGGATACATCATGAGGCTTACACAGCATCCTATATCTGCCGACCATGCTGCACTGGTGGCAAAACTATGCCAGGTTTGACCTGCTGTAGTTTTGAGTGAAAATCCTGTGAACATTCAGCGAGGCATGTTTGTAGGGTTTTAGAAAGTGCGCAGGCCAACCCCTGTGCCTGCCCATGCTGCCCCATCACACCCCTACACGCCTACATGGAGCAAAGGGGGTGTAGTCGCCAGAATAATCACAATTTTTTGCAGTGGGCAAGAAATTGTGATGATTTCAGTACTTCTACACCAGAAAACTGACGTAGAAGCAGTTATCTCCCCCTTTATTCTCGGGTCATTGAAGTGATAGACGGGTTGTCCAACATCTTGGGCGCTATATTATCCTGAACGTTAGAGGACGGTCTTTCTCTCAGACTTGTCACACACACGTATGCACCTTATATGACCTTCTCTGTGAGCCCTGCCAAGTTGAGAGAGCCGCCTAAAGCTGTTCCCACGCATTGGACCTCGGATCCATTTGGCGAAGATACACGTGCAGCCCACACATCACTCACTGGTCACATTTATCTCAGCTTTCACTCCGACCCCCTTAAAATACCCGAACCTGCCAGAATATACATGTGAAATACAAACATTTTATCTTCACATTAACAATGAAACAATGAAAAAAACTGGCAAATGGTTTGCCATAGTACAATACAAAGTTAGTAAAGCAATGTACGGTAGTATATAACATTTTCTGTAGAGCTATAAGTCTTCCTATTCCTAAATTAGATTGTCCTCAATCAGATATAGATATAGATTAGTAGACACTATCCTGGAAGGAACATACATACAGTAACATCCTAATTGAGCTCCTGTTATGCACAGAAATGAGCTGGAACACACTTCTACTTTCTGGTAGATTTTTTACTGAAAGACCTTAGGTATAAAAATAGAAAAGTAAGAAAAGCAAAGTATGCAGTCTCTGTAGGCGCTAAGATATATCCAAACATGAAATAAATGAATGGCTGCTTATTATATTACTGCTATACTTACTATACTTCAAATATGGGATCTAATCCTTGTGTAAGCCCCCTGCCATGACCCATCAGTATGAGGTCCATGAGGTTACACCGAAACCACAGGTTTGTGAAATGTAGAAACCAGCTTACCAGAAACTGGAATGCTCACGTTTCTATATATTGACAAAGGCTTCGATAGAGGCTGAAACGTTGCGTTGTGGTATGAATAAATCCACTTATTACTTTCTAAATTGTGGCGTGCTGCATTCTTTTTGGGTTATATTGCACGTAGGCAGGTGGCCAGGACTCTGTTGGCTTGTACCCATATATACAGCTTTAAGTAGTGCCTCTCTGGATTTAAATTATATATATATATATATATATATATATATATATATATATATATATATATATGTTTTATTGTTTGGTTTACTTTTAAAAACCATATATTATAATTTCTCTGTTCACTGAACTCTAAAGCAGCTTATTTTTTACAGCCCTATTTTTATTTTACCAAGACACTTTTTATTATACCTTGCAATGTATGTACTGGGAAGCTACTTACAGTGCTGTAAAAGTGACTTTTTACCCTTAATCTTTGTGTTAGTATGATCTCTGTGCTTTCTCATGTTTGATCATTTAAAAAGCAAAAAGGTTTTGAAGAACAAAATCTTTATGGTCATATTTTGACATTTGCATTTTTTCTTTAATACAGGTAGTCCCCTACTTACAGAACACTCATCTTACAGACGACCCCTAGTTACAGACAGACTTCTCTGCCCACTGTGACCTCTGGTGAAGCTCTCAGGATGCTGGTAATTCACTGAACTTTGGCTCCAACCAGCAATGAGTTGGCTTGATTGCTAATCCTTTTTTCATGACATCCAAAAATTCAGAAAATTCAATTGTCACAGGGATGAAATAAACTTTGTCTGGAGTTACATTAACAAACTATACTTGTTCTGACTTAAATAGAAATGCAACTTAAGAACAGATTTATCAGACGTGTCTGGAAGTAGATCTTTTCTAGTTGCCCACAGCAACCAATCAGAGCTCAGCTTTCATTTTCCCATTGCGGTCTATAGATTGAAAGCTGAGCTCTGAATGGTTTCCATTGGTAACTAGATCAGTTTTATATCAGAAACTTCTGATAAATCTCTTATCTTATACTGCCGCTATTTTCATGTCTTGAGATCTGTTCGGGTTATTTTCATTTTTGGGATTTTTATTTTAGTAGTTCCAGGTTGGTTCCAAGTAGCATACGTTGTCCTTATTCATTATTTTGGGAGGTAAAACCGCAAGAAAACATTGTCGTTTGCAAGAATAACTAATCTGTTCTTTATTTTTTACTAGTATGAAGACAATATAGGTAGGACCATATCATCTTCTTACAGTGAATCCCTTGTCTGGTTTTATTTTTGTATTTATTTTTATGTGTGTTCTAGAGGGGTGATTTTAATCTATTTTTTTACTTCTGATTATAGATGAGCAGATCCGACCTTCAAGTGCAGCCAATCAGACAAATTGACACCCCTAGCTACTAGCCATATCTGTGATTGGTCAGGAGGCTGCTCGGCTGCTAGTCCGGCAATATGGCTGGGTCGTGCGGGATGCACCCGAACCCCAGACTTGAAATTTGGATCTTATTGTCTCTACCTCCGATCACTCCTACGATAGACTACAATAAATACAAAAAGAAAGTAATATTTCTATGAAGGATCATATTCTGCACAGCTTTTCAGATCTGTAGTACATATGCTAAAGAAACGACATTACTGAGTCATAACATAGTCCCATGAAATTATAGGAGTGAGGGCCCTATAGTGAGGGATAAAGTGCATAAAGTGCAAGAGGCCTAACTTGGCTGTATTCATCAGTTCCATCAAGACTCAATGGTTTACGGTAGCAATGTGCATGTGCGACCATCTCTCCGTTAAAATAGTGTACATGAGCCCCCGTTAATTGGGTTTAGCGTGGTGGGACCCCCATTAATTAGAGAGTTATCACCCATACAGTCCATTGTTTGCTGCTGAGACCCTATTCTTCATCAGACCCTGAATCCAATGTAGTGTACTGAAGTGAAGTGGTTAAAATACAACACAAATACTAAAGTATACAAATGTCATGACGTCAGGCACGTGTCACTTGTATTAATTGAATTAAATATAGATATAGATCAGATAACTGTAGATGAAAAGACTATAAATGCAATCCTGTTATCCGGAAATGAATTTACATTGCTTTTTGTTTGTAGGTTCTGAACATCAGAATGAGTTATGTTTTTCATTATAGAAATGCATTTTCAATTTCTTAAAAATGTTCAAAGGAAATAGATTTTCTATATTCCCAGAATTGCTAAACTACAAATAGGGAATCCAATGAATAGAATATAGCACATCAATGGACATGACGCCACCTCTGTATAGTGTATTGTAATTGAATCCATATACGGCAGGACTCATAGGACACTAATGCATTAGCAACAGGGAGCCCGCTACTGAATTACCTCCACAATTCTCCTAAATATTCTCCTAATTACTCACACATATAATAAACATTGTTTAAGTATTTTATGTATTGGACAAAGTTGTCATATATTGAAATTACAATTATAACCTGGGAAGGATGGATCCTAGAGATGTCTTATTTTTTTATTAATTTTTTACCTTGTTATTAAATAATGTATTTTCTTATTAAATACTGCATTGTATGATATATAAATTCTGTAAAGCTCTCTGTTAGTGTCGTTGTTTTTAGAAAATACATTTTTAACCCTTAGTGTTAAAGGGGTTTTCCCATGAATTCAAGGCCCTAACTTGCTGATCAGTGGGGGTCTCAGTGATGAGACCCCCACAGATCACGAAAACGAGAGGTCCAATGGGGTCCCAAGTACCTCAGTCGCTCCCCTCGTCCCTACAGGAGATTAATGGAGCAGATGGCCGAGCATTACAATTCTGCTCCTTACATCTCAATGGAGCCAATGGAAATTGCCGAACACCGTATTCGGCGATCTCCGCCAGCTCCATAGCGATGAATGGAGCAGAACAGTAATGCTAGGCTGCCTGCTCCATTAATCTCCCGGAGAAGGGTCCAACTAAGGTAATTGTTGAACCCTAGTTTTCGTGATCTGCGGGGATCTCATCACTGAGACCCCCACCAATCAGCAAGTTAGGCCCTTTACTGTGGATAGGGCCAAATTTGATTAGTTAGAAAACCCATTTAAGGGAATAAATGGCACATCAGATTGGTAAGGTTTTTAAGGATGGAGTCTGAATTGAGACTCCCTGCTACAGCTATTTTTTTAGTCTCTCCAGTTTTTTATCTCTTCAAACTGTAGTAAGATTCAGTTTGAATACTACAGCAGTAACTCAGAGCAGGGGGGGGGTGCTGTGCTGTAATATCTTGCACGCTTGCAGTAGATTTTATAATATAGGCGGTTTGGGCAGTAGCCCAGGGCCCAAGACTTCTAGGGGGCCCATGGCCACCCGACCAACAACCAATTTTTCTACTAAGAAGGAGCTTCACCCATGAAATCTTTGTACATCTGTTCATGCTCTCAATAAACATGTACACAAGCCATTGCATGACCTTTTAAGGTCTTCCTAAGGCCCGGAAATCGGATAGAAAGCAGGCAGAAAGGTCACACCCTCAATTTCCCAAGATGCTTGATACGGATATGGTACCATATGTAGGAAGTGAATTCCAGACTTGTAGGGGCTATAATATTCATACAGCCCCTGTACCCCAGTGCAACGGAGTGCACCAAGTCTGGCTACAATCCATTTTTCACAGTCCTGTGGCTACTAACAAAAGTATAATTATATAGCTTTCAAGGACTGCTACCTAACACTATCAGGAACAAAACTGCTGAGGGATTCCCTTTATGGCCAAACTAAATAGATTAAAATACAATGCCAAATGTGAATGGTCAAGGGGCAGACATTTTTAGAGTTCTAATAAAATTCCCCAAAAATAGGGTCATGACATTGAAGTGTGGATAATGACTACTCTGACATCTAAAGCATTTTTCAAGCAGGCAGCAGAAATACATGATCATTTTTAGTCTTTCTTTAACCATTTATTTAGCTATTACCACTCATGTTATTTGACAGCTAGCAGTTTCTATGACAGCAGAATAATGAATGTCATAAAAAAAAAAGTCCTCCAAAAAGAAATATGATGGCATTCAAGTCAATGTCTTAGCGACTGCAGTTTCAATTAGGAGAGTTCGTAAAGCAGCCACTTTCAGAAATGCTTGCAATTAGGTTCTTAGACGTAGCGATCACTCGCAATACAGTTATGGCAGAGGTGTGGGAAGCGTGTAACCAGAATTGATTCTAATTATCCACAGAGCGTGGGCCCTCTTAGCCAGGAAGAAGATAAAATGTATGCTTAATAATGATAATTTTGTATGATATCAAATGCTAAAGTGTTTCACCGCTTATGCAACAACTTTTCAAAAATAAATAGTTCAGGAGAAGATAAGACACATAATAATATATCTTCTTAAAGAAAAATGATTCTTTATCTCTTATTATTCGGCTTTCCTCTTTCCTGCATTGATTATTACATACAAGTCTATGGAGAGGTGGGAAGAGGAGGTGGCTGGAAGGGTCACACATTACATTAAAAATTGTATCGGTGATAGAGAATGTAAATAGTAAACCCCACTGGGGACAAGGGTTGTAATGGGTAGACGGACTAAGAAAAATGTAACAAATTGTTTAAAAGACATCTACCACCAGATTACTAAGTACTAATTACTAAGTACTAATTACCAGTATCCTAATTAGGCTGATTGTTCCATCTTGGGGGTGGAGGGACTGTTTTTTTACAAGTTTTCTGGCATCTTTTATAAGAAATATTAACTTTGTAAAACAGCCGGAGGCGCCCGAGCACCTCTTGGCTTTCCCGGCTTTCCCCGAAAATTTTTAAAAAACATTCCCCCCACGCCCTAGCCTGAAAGCGCAGCCTAATAAGGACAATCTGCCACCAGTAATGTGGTTGTAGATGTCCTTTAATGAAACTGTGTCGTCCCACATATTTAATGTCACCAAGATGATGAAGGGCTAAACATTTTTTGTAAATTTGTACATCTTGAAATCTATTGCTTATGTAGTTGGGTCCAGTCTAAAGTTGAAATTCCATGACAGGACAAGTAACTGCAGACAAGAACGGCCACTGTCAGTGATTGGCTGCAGCAGTCACATGATCTGTATTGCTATATCATCACTGGAGCAGAAATAGAGCAAAGGACTATGGTCGTATCAGAACCTGAGATGTGAATATTACTTTGTTATGTTAGAACTTTGCTCTGTGTAGTTTTCTCTGTAGGTGTTTCTGTTCTATTCACATACACATGTCAGACATTGGTTGCCCAGCAAGTATAAAAAAAGAATTCCCTAAATGCCTAAAGCCTGTGGTTTCTAATGTAACTGTGGGTGTTTGTAATCTCAACCACTACCATCCCTGGGATCATATGATTTGAATTCCACATCAGGATCGTTTTATTGATTGGCATATGATGTATAGGAGTGTTTTTAGTATTTTAGAACATTCTAAGCTGTGTTGTTTTTATATATATTTATATCCATGGCTCGGTAACCCCTTCTAAATAATATTACCATATCATGTTTATAGACTGTAAGCTCTTGTGAGCAGGGCCCTCTACTATTGCTTAATCTGATAGTTATTTCTCTGTAGTGTCTTGTTTTATTTACATGTACAAAAAAAGAGTTTTTCAGCTCACCAGAATGTTGGATTATTCAACTCCAAGCGGAAACTTGAGCAAGGAAACCTCGACTCCAGGCGATTGAAATGCAAAATTTTAAGTCCAGCTACTAAAGAATCTGCAGGAATATAAAAACTTCATTATTTATTATGAAACTTCCTTTAAATATACATATTAGGCCGCACACCACGGTTAGACAAGAGACATAAAAGCCTACGCGTTTCAGAAGATAACTTCCTTATACATGGCTAAACTAAACTGGTTGTGAGATTTATTTCTACACTCCCACATTAGTCACATCAATCAATTAGACTACTGCCATCCAAACCGACATAGAATACAAACACAGTAAAAAAAAGTAAGTTCAGAAACAGACATGAAACATGAAATAATAATTAGTATTTTAATATTGATATATCACATCGTCTCTCATTTTAAGGAAATCAACCACTCAAAAAACATAAAAAGCCTACAAATACTCACAAATGTTCCTCTTTATGTTTATCCTGGCGCTGTCCTCTGCTAGTCTTGACACACCGTATGACCTAGAAAAGAAAGTTATAATTAGCAGCACAAGATGTCCAGCACTCCAGGCTGCTAATTATGCACACCCCGCACCTCCCTCTCCCATGCCAGGTGCATGATGAGGATCTGCATAATTAGCAGCCTGGATGCCGGACATCTTGTCCCCGAGCTGCTATTTATAACTTTCTTTTCTAGGTGATCCCGGCGTGTCAAGACTAGCGACAGACAGCATCGGTGTCAAGATAAAGAGGAGTGTACTTGAGTATTTCTAGGTTTTTGTTTTTTTTCAGTGGTTGGTTTCCTTCACAGAAACTGGAACCCTGGTATCTAAAGAGAAGATCAAGTATTTTTCTTGGTTAAGGAGCTTTCTCCTGTGATGTTCCCCTTGAATAGGATGCATCACTTTCTCCAATTCCACGACTGTACTAACTTACCATTCAGTATATTCACTTTACAGTTGTGGGAATGGAGAAAGTGAAACCTCCAACTCGAAGGGGGAGATCACAGAAGAAAGATCCTAAACGTGAAAATCTACTTTAGCTTAACTGGATTCAAGTTGGTTTAAATAAGAGAGAGGACGTGATATATCAATATTAAAATACTAATTATTATTTCATGTTTCTGAACTTGCTTTATTTCATTGTGTTTGTATTCTATGAATCTCACAACCCATTTAGTTTAGCCGTGACACGCGTAGGCTTTTATGTCTCCTGTCTATCCGTGGTGTGCTTCCGTGCTTAATAAGTATTTTTAATGGAAGTTTCATAATAAATATTGAAGTTTTATGTTCCTGTACATTCTTTAGATGGAGTTTTATTTACATTTGTATCTGTATCCCATGATGTGTACAGTGCTGCAGAATATGATGATACGTTGATCGACACTAGGATTATACTACAATTTATTATTAACATATCATATACCTTAGGGTGACATTTATTAGGACTTGTATGCCAGTTTTCTGACATACAACCCTTAAATAATTGCAATTCCTAGCAAAGTCGTCAGAGTAGGTGGCATGGCAAAGAGGCTGGGTTTCGTCAAATGCTGGCGCCCCATGCTTGTAAAGCTGCATGCTTGTAAGGCCGCATTCACACTGACGTAGGTCTGCACGGCTACGGACTTGGCTACGGACATTTCCTATCTTTTACCCATGCATAGATCGATACAGTGGAACACGTGTGCGGCACCGTATCACTCCACGCGCCCATTGCCGGTCCACGCAACCATCCCCCTATGGTCTTGTGAATGCGGCCTAAGTCATGGTAAAATAATTTTCCAATAATTGTAAGTGTATAGCAATACTGATTTCTCCCTGGTTTAGGCAAAATACTAAATGGTTGGGTGTTAAATTAAATTATTAATTGGATATCCTGGTTTCAGCAAATAAATGTTATAGTTTGTATAATGAAAAGTTATACAATTTTCCAATATATTTTCTATATTAATTCCTCATAGTTTTCTAGATCTTTGCTTGCTGTCATTCTATTTAGTATCTTTAGTATCATAGAGACTAATTAGTGTTGTATTTTATAATGATCTGTGCACCTGTGTGTGACCATGGCCAGATTTCTGTCAACTAGAAGAAAGCATACAAGTAGAGATGAGCGAGCACTAAAATGCTCGAGTGCTCGTTATTCGAGACAAACTTTTCCTGATGCTCGAGTGCTCGTCTCGAATAACGAGCCCCATTGAAGTCAATGGGAGACTCGAGCATTTTTCAAAGGGACCATGGTTCGGGAATAAAATGTGTTAATTAATTGAAAAAGAATGTCTTCTGATAAGTTAGCAGATGTATGCAAACATCTGCAATCTATTCTTCACTGTTCCGCGCGTATATTATCTCCCGACAAGTTAACAGATGTGAAGAACAGTGAAGAATAGAATAAAAACAGTGAACACAGGATCATTTAAGTGAAAAACACAGTGAAGAATAGATTGCAGATGTTCTGCACATCTGCTTACTTGTCGGGAGATACGCTGTCCCGGGATCCGCTGCTCTTCTTCCACTGAAGTCTCCCCGATGTCTCCGTGCCCCTCGATGTCTCCGTGCCCCTCGATGTCTCCGTGCCCCTCGATGTCTCCGTGCCCCTCGATGTCTCCGTGCCCCTCGATGTCTCCGTGCCCCTCGATGTCTCCGTGCCCCTCGATGTCTCCCCGTGCCCTTCGATGTCTCCCCGTGCCCCTCGATGTCTCCCCGTGCCCCTCGATGTCTCCGTGCCCCTCGATGTCTCCGTGCCCCTCGATGTCTCCGTGCCCCTCGATGTCTCCGTGCCCCTCGATGTCTCCGTGCCCCTCGATGTCTCCGTGCCCCTCGATGTCTCCGTGCCCCTCGATGTCTCCGCGCCCCTCGATGTCTCCGCGCCCCTAGATGTCTCCGCGCCCCTCGATGTCTCCCCGTGCCCCTCGATGTCTCCGTGCCCCTCGATGTCTCCGTGCCCCTCGATGTCTCCGTGCCCCTCGATGTCTCCGTGCCCCTCGATGTCTCCGTGCCCCTCGATGTCTCCCCGTGCCCCTCGATGTCTCCGTGCCCCTCGATGTCTCCGTGCCCCTCGATGTCTCCGTGCCCCTCGATGTCTCCGTGCCCCTCGATGTCTCCGTGCCGCTCCCTGATGTCTCCGTGCTGCCGCTGCCCCTTGTCTCTGTGCTGCTCACCGTGTTCTTCACACATATATATTGTTCTTCACATACTATTTTGTTCGCACCGTTCCGCGCGTATCTTCCGACAAGTAAACAGATGTGCCGAACATCTGTAATCTATTCTTCACTGTGTTCTTCACTGTGTTTTTCACTTAAATGATCCTGTGTTCACTGTGTTCACTGTTTTTATTCTATTCTTCATTGTTCTTCACTGTGTTTTTTTAATTAAATGCTCGATCTCGAGCAGGGGAAATACTCGTCCGAGCAACGAGCCGTCTCGAGTACCTTAATACTCGAACGAGCATCAAGCTCGGACGAGTATACTCGCTCATCTCTACATACAAGCTTTCTATAGAATGACAGCAAGTAGTGATCTAGAAAACTACTAGGAATTGATACAGAAAGTATAATCATAAAATGTACAAGTTTTCATTGTACAAACAATAATATTTATTTGCTTCAAGTGAACCTGTCACCAAAAATGTAATTTTGACAGGTTCCAATAGCATATGCTATGCCAGTGATGGCGAACCTTTTGGAGACCGAGTGCCCAAACTATAACCAAAATCCACTTATTTACCGCAAAGTGCCAACATGGCATTTTAAGCAGTAACTTATTGCTACCTGCTCTTCAACAGCTATCAATCGTATTGGCCCCTTGAGGCCACTAATACAGTTGAAAGAAGGAGGGCACATTCAGACTATCATTGTAGCTTCTCACCAGGGTCTCTCTGTACAGTAAGAATGTAGGGACCAGTAGGATGACCTACAAAGATACTGCAGTTCTATCAACACTTTTACCGCAGTTCCAAACAGCCAATGAAGTGTCGTTTTAAAAAAGTGCTGAATGCAGCATCTCTTAAATTGCCTGGGGCTGCAGCAAGATTCAGTGCTCTGTCTCGGGGTCAATGGCCTGAGTGCCCACAGAAATGGCTCTGAGTGCCACCTCTGGCACCCATGCCATAGGTTCGCCACCACTGTGCTATGCTGATTTGCCTTTGTCAGCATTGTGAATGCTGCTACTACATTATAAAACTTTTTTTTTCATATTACCATGTCAGCAGCATGTGGTGAGTCCCAGGGGGACTGTGTCTAAGTCTCCTCATTCATTATTTCTCTCCTCTCCTCCTCCCCTGCTTAAAGTACATGATAGGAATAGGGGAGGTGTGGAAGGAGCTTTATGAGTGAGGAGAGGAAGAATACAGAGACTGAGACACAGGCACACATGCTGCAGCTGCCACCTTCCCGGGACTCACAACACGATGCTGGTAGGGAGCCATGTAATGTGAAATAAAGTTTTATACTGTAGTGTCAGTATTCAGAATGCTGAAAAAAAGCATTTTTTAAAATCAGCATAACATAGGCTATTGAAACCTGTCGCCAGCTAAAATTACATGGGAAAACCCCTTTAATAATAATAATAATCTTTATTTATTTAGCGCCATCAAATTCGTAGCACTTTACAAATCATAGGGGACATATACAACTATATTACATTACAAAGAACAAACAGTCATATGGAACAATAGGAGTGAGGGCCATGCTAGCAAGAGCTTACAGTCTATGAGGATGAGGGGGTGACACAAAAGCTTACAGTCTATGAGGATGAGGGGGTTGACACAAGAGGTAAAAGAACTTGTAGAATGGTCCAGCCAATCCTTATAAGGGAACCATATAAAATAATTTAATAAATAATTTAATAACTAAAAATTCTGCTGCTTGAACCAGCTATCAGCCGCCATCTTATATACAGGGTCCAAGGTGAAAAAGACTGCAGAGAAGCCTGGAGCTTGGTATATATCTGGTGTTTGCCGGAAAACAGATGGGAGATAGGACATAGGATGGATTAGAAAGGGAGAGCAGACATTTCATGCAGTTAGCGAGTGTGATAGGCTTGCCTAAAGAGATGGGTTTTAAGAGCATGTTTGAAGCTTTGGAGGGTGGGTATTAGTCTGAGAGTCCGGGGAAGGGCATTCCAGAGAATTGGAGCAACTCGGGAGAAGTCCTGGAGACGTGCATGAGAGGATTGAATTAAGGTAGAGATGAATCAAATATCACTGGCAGATCGAAGAGAACGGGAAGGGCGATAGACTGAGAGAGAAGAGAGATAGTGAGGTGCAGCATTATGCAGAGCTTTGTGGATGAGGGTTATTATTTTAAAGTGAATACGGAAGAGACGGCAGCCCTTTAATGCTCCATGGTTAATATCCATGGTTTATCCACTGTGAACAATAGAATACGGCAAAGATACATTCCTTTTCATCTTTCACCAAAGCATGGCGTAAAAGGAAAACTTTGTTGTAAAAAATGTTCTGCTCCAGTTACATTTCAATACACATTGTATGAATGACTGTGTGTCAGTGTGTGGCCTAGATTCTATTAACACTTGTAGGTAAGTAAACACAAGCCTCAATTCAATGACTGTCACTGCTGATTGCCCGTATTATAACCAGAAAAGGAATGATGAGATTTGTACATTGTTAATGTACAAGGTTTAGGGACAAATAAACTGAATCTAGAGACGTGGGAAGATCTGACAGTGAATTACGTTGCTGAGATGTGATGTGAGCTCTCCATGGTATGCTAAGCTCATAATGAGCCATCGGGTATTTCACAAATCTACTTGCTAATTAGAGTTTTATTGGCAGGATTACTTCAGCTCATTTGTTCATATCACTCACATGGATTGCTTTTAGATGTATTATGCCCATGTCATATTTCATGACACTTTTGGTTCCACCGCTCTAAACACTGTCTACACGACTTCCCTCAGAAGCTCCTCGACACCCGGAGATAACAGAGCGCTGGCAACATTTCACATTAACGCTTTCCAAAAATGACATTTGGAAAGTTAGTTCTGTCTGTGGTTATTTATTTATGGCTTATGGTGCTCAATACTATGTATGACTAGTAAATAAACTGATATGATCTGTATCTTGACCACATAGCTCGAAATGGAATCATCTTTCTTGAGTTAATTCCCTATCCAGATCAGGCCTGAATGATGACCCAGACCAGGCTACATTATTTCCAGGTTTCTGGCTAGACACAGCACCTGATCCTGACACCAACATATAAGTCCTGTTCCTGGTCCCAGAAAGCTGTGCCCCTAAATACCCTAAACACCCCATAACGTCTCGCCTTCCCCATCCAAAGGGTCCTATCCCCAAAGGTAATTGCAGCAACTAATGTTGTAGACATGCAATACTTTAAACTTCAGTGTATCAGTGCAGTACGTGAGGGAATACGTGGTTCCAGTTGATCGGGAATATCAGCCTGGTAGCTTAATGCGTCGGCACCGTGTTGCCTCAGGAGCAGTGGACAGTGTCCCTACAATCCTGGTCTCACTGTTATCCTAGAACAGAGTAAAGTAAGCTGTCTTACAATCCTATATGTCTATATTGTATGTATGTACGTAGCTATGTAACTATAATAATAATAATAATAATTCTTTATTTATAAAGCGCACACAGATTACGCAGTGCTGCACAAAGCATGTCAAATTGGTCCCTGTCCCCAATGGGGCTCACAATCTAAACAACCTAACAACTAGGAACTTTAAGCAAGTAAGTAACAAGCAAAGGAGACAGGGGCTTATTTACTAAGGGTCCGTGGCCGCACTTTAGTCGGATTTTCGGGGATTGCACGGCTAAGGCAGGTATTTAGCAGGGGATTGTGACGCATGTGATCGGATTTTGGCGCAGCTGTGCCAAATTTCATGCGACAGAAATTGGGGGGGGGGGCGTGCTGTCCGACTGATTCGGACTGAGCGCGGGATTTAACATTTAAATTGTGTCGCAATCCAATACCCTTACATACACCAAAAAGATGAAGGTGAACTCCGACGGACCTGAGCACAATCTTAGTGAATTGCGGTACTGTGCATTATCGCCAGACAATGCACTTTCGGTGAACTCCTCCGGACGGGTAAGTAAATGTGCCCCATAGTCTTTGTTATCCGATGTAACGTGTATGTAACTGTATCTCTATCCCTGTTTGCAACAATATGCGCACACAAGTTTTACTCCATCGTTCTGCTTCTAGTCTACCACACCTTGATTCTGGATTTTCTGCCATTCTTCTCTGCTGTCAGGTTTGATGTTTTTTTCATGTCTGCCAAAAAACATGATGGTTTAATTACCCGGTGTCACGGGTGGTCCCACGACCCAAGTCTCGGGTCGCGGGCTCACCCGTGCCCCTTCAAGTCCTCCCGCTCCACGGCACATCCACTTACCCGTCCCTGTTCCTGCTTCTGGGTCCGCGAGCGGTGCGTGCGTCCCTGCGTTCTAGGGTGCGCGCGCCGGCTTCTCGAGATTAAAGGGCCAGCGTGCCGTTAATTGGCGCTGGCCTTACCCAGAATTCTATTTAACCCAACCTCTCCCCACACACCCTGAAGGATCTTTGTGCCACATAGCCTTAGAGAAAGCTTGTTCCTGATTCACTGTGCGATTATTCTGATTTCCTGCTGTGACCTTGATTCTGTTCCTAACCTGGCTTCCGTGCCGCTGTCCTGACCTTCTGCTACATCCCAGACTCTGATCCTGGGCTGCCTGTCTCGACCTTCTGCCTGTCCCCATGCTTCTGCTTCACGACTCTGTACTTCGCCTTGGCCGCCATTGCGGACGAAATCGCACCTGTGGAACGACTTGGTGGTACCACGCCGCTCTGGTGAAAACCGAATGCCGCTTAGACTCCAGTCCCAGGTGTCGGCTTACGTCATCGTCGGCGGTGGTCCAGAGGATCCACTACCACCGATCCTGACACCCGGCATCATCAGTGAAAAAAATGTATCTATTTTTTTTGCAGACCCATTTTCTGGTATTGCCGTCAGTGATAACATGTTTCAAAAAATAGTAGGGTTCTAAAATTCTCTTTTACAGACGACGGATCAGTGGAAAAAAAAAAGAAATGTTAAAACACCCATGGAAAAGAATGAGAGAAACAAGGCCAGTGTGAAAGAGCCCTTCCCAACATTGCAGCTTATGTTTTGCAGATCCATATTTAGTTTTGAAAAGTACGATGGGACTTAATTTTTTTGATAGGGTGGATGAAAAGAATGTTTTTAACCAGAGGCAGTATGTAATAAATATACAATATTTTCATAAAACAGTTGTATTACAGTACGTTTTACACAATAATCCAAAGTTGCTGACAATTAAAATATCTTACTATTAAAGGGGTTAGCCCACAAAAGAGAATTCTCAAATTTGAATCCCCTAGTGATTGTTTACACAATACAGATAATTTATAACCCTTTACTTTACAATTTCACTCAGATCTGTTGCTGTTTTAGCTCCTATCACTCAGAGATGGTCAGTGTAAGATTCCAGAGTGTGGACGGGGACTCTCTAAGCAGACACATTGAAGCTCATTTACTAAGGGTCAGCGGAGCACATTTTAGACGGGTTTCCTGACAATTTACATTTTGCGCCGAATTGCCCCGGGATTTTGGCACACACGATCGGAGTTTGGCGCATCGGGGGGACCTTCAGACAATCGACGGATTCGGACAACGCGCAGTATTTAACATTTAGAAATGTGCCGCAAGACACGCACTTACAAGCACCGCAAAGAAGTAGGTGAACTCCGGCGGACCTTGGCGAAGAAGTGATGGATGCAGGAACGAGGGCGCATGATCTTAATGAATCACGGCAGACCCGAATCCTCATCGAACAATGCAACGAGGGATCGCGACAGGACCGGGTAAGTAAATCTGCCCCATTATGATCCATCTAGTGCTGTGAGCTGACAGTGTTGTTAGATTATCAGAGTACAGGTGTATATATACTGTCATTTACCTTCGGAACATTGTACTAGTATCTGACACATAGAGAGAGAGATCAGATATGAGATGATGAGCTCCGTGAGATGCGTATTACACACAATGACACAGTCAGCTCTCCTACATCTCTGCTCTTCCACAACACACTATCAGATCTGAGGTGCCTCCCTTCCCCTCCCCTGGATAAAGAACTTATCTGCCTGTAGCTTGTAGCTCTCCTCACGATGTGACTTGCTGTTTGCAGGCAGGAAGCAAGTGTGTGTGAGGAAAGCAAGGGTGGGGGCCAGAGGCAGAGAGCAGAGAATATGTCAGCTCCGCAGCGACAGATAGGTTTTTCTGTTTTTAGAAGATCCAGGGTCGGAAACCAGGGGCAACTGAAATTGTGTACACCAGGACTGATAGAGACAGGGTTGGAATTATATTTAAGAAAATTTTCTTTGTAGGAATACCCCTTTAAACCGGTGTAGGACCTAGTAGTGTAACTGAGGTGTGCATAAAGATTAATATTTTATCCAAGTTGCACTACATATTTGTGTCCATTTTAATAGTAAGATATTAAAAGTTATGTTTTAATTATGAGCCACTTTGGGTTATTGTTTATATATTTTGTTTGTGAAAATTTGAAGCACACCATTTCAAGGTTGCTTAAACATGTATATATCCCTATGACCAAAAATGCCCTGTCTATCAAAATATAAAAATTATAAAAATGATAAAAGTGACTGCAAATATTCCTAAATGTCCAAATTAACTCTTTTTCACCATTTTGACACCACTAAATATTGCAACAAAAAGTGATCAAAATGTAGTAACGTTCTCAAAATGGTTTCAATGAAAACATCAGGTTGACCCTAAAAAATGATGCCTTTTTAAGTCCGCTGACTGTCATAGAAAATATTTGCATCCCCACACTGTAATCATGGAGTAGCATAAGTAGCTCCAACTTATTGTGAACGGCTAAGCCTACATTCACATCACATTTAATGGACATCGACCAACAGTTTTACTGATGGTAGGCTTGTCCTACTAAGAAGTTCCTGAGGAGTTCTCTTACTATAATACTATTTGGTGCAATTGTGGCAATTTAGAGTTCTAAAAATTATGCTAATCAGTCTGGGGCACTCCAGCTACAACACTTGAGTGCCTCACAGTGACTCGTCTTTTAATTTCACTACCCTGTATGATACTAGTCCCACCTGGTCCCACATATCAGCTGCTCTACGCATTGTGGACAAGCAGGACCAGGTGGGATCAAAATGTGGCAGTAAATGAATTAAAAGCCAAGTTGCTCTGAGGTGCTCCGGTGACGTAGCTAAGGGCCCCAGACTGATTAGCATAATTTTTACAACTCTATATTGCTGCGATAATGGCATATATAGAGATTTATTAAAAAAACATCCTGAGGAGCATAGTTCCTCAGGAACCTATTAGAAGCACATGTCTCAGCAGAAATGTCATTGTCTACGAGCAGTGACATCATCATTAGGCAAACACCCTGAACCAGTGGTGGGGAACCTATGGCACAGGTGCTAGAGGTGGCACTCCGAGCCCTTTCTGTGGGCACCCAGGTCTTCACCCCAACAGAGTTTACAAGAAAGGACTCAAGGCTTTCTCCTACGGTCCATTACAGCCCAGGACGTGCCATGCTCAGCGCCATTTTAAAGCAACATCCTAGGCTGCCAGGGCCACAGGAGGAACAAGAAGGTTTTGGTAGAGAGTATTTTTGGAGCTCTTGCTGTGGGAACCCGTATTCTTCCCTTTCAGAGGACTCTGCAAGGAAACTTTAATCCAAATTTCTCCATGATATTTTGATTATATTGGTGAACTCAGGACGCCAATACGATTTAAACTTGTGATAGAGAAGGGGTCAATAAGTTACTGCTAAAATTGTCATATGTTGGCACTTTGCGACGTATAAGTGGGTTTTGGTTGAAGTTTGGGCACTCTATTTCCAAAAGGTTCTCCATCACTGGCCTGAACAATGCCAATGTTCTCTCCTCCTCCTGCTTTGGAGGGGAGGGGAGAAACTTGAGGACATATCTCACTGTATAAATCACTTCTTGTTTGCATTCTGCTGTAAGGATATGCCAAGTGGACTCTCAACGTTTCCTTACAACCTTAGATGCTACTGTCAACTATTGATAGCTGAGCACTGTTCATTTGTCTCTCCTCAAATTCAAGAAATTTTGAAATGCAATCACATAATTTGTCAACTTCCAGAGGTTTTTCCATAGATGATATATAACAACAATTAGTTAGTTTTATGGCTCTAAATTACTTTCTACAGTGAACAGCTCCACTTATTGGTGCCTGCTATATCTACACAATCCATATTTCTGTTCCATGAATCATTTTTGTAACTAATTATTGTGACCAATTAATTGTTCCTAATGAATATCAATTAAATATGCTGAATGTTCACAAGATGCAGGAAGATGGACACCGCACATGTGACATCTGGAATCTGTTGTCAAACTGTTTGTTGTTTCAGAGTAATGGGAGGAAGGCAAATGTCCAAAAAGACTTCTGTTCATATCAGCTCTGGCTTTCTGCTGCCAAGAAGTGAGGAATGAGATGGAATATACTGTATACATCTCACTGCTAAAACATGTTAATTCAAGTCGGATGATTACTTTCCAGATAATTAACAGATTTTCAGAGATTCTATGTTTAGATGCAGCTGAAGAAGTAATGATATGGTAATTGCAGAAAAATTTTGTTTTCAAGTTTTTGCTTATTGAATTTTCGAAAGTAAATCAAACAGAAAACTTTTTATAATTTGAAATCTCCCCCATTTACCTAAACAATAAATCACTAATTCATCTTCCATATGGTTACATTTCTTTGATTGCATGTACTTGTGTATGGGTAATTTGCCATAAATGAAGGCATGTTAGAAACAAGATGGCATTTGTCACTACAGGAAGGCTGTGGAACATGCAGTAACTACTATGCATTTCATATGCAAAAATAATATTTTTTCTTTGTGCAGTAATTCCAGCAGCGGTGGTTGTGTCCAAGGACAGCTGTCCTCCTTTTCTAAGCAACCATTGGACTACATGGGAAATTATCTTCACACAGGTGCAATTGAAGAAATGTATGTATATGGATTAAATGTAAATGCTGAGAATACCCTTTGCAAATGAGCTGAGAAAAGTAACTTTTCTTTTTGAGATGTATCACCTATAGAGGATCAAGGGGGGCAATTCATATGTCCATTTTTTGGCTCTATAGTACCTAAAAACATGCTTTTGGTATCATACTATCACTTTAACAGTCTCTGCCTACCGAGCTCAGCCAGACCTGTAAAACCATCTTATTCTTTAAGGTTTCCCATGTCTACAATGTAAAAGAAATATATATATATATATATATATATTACAACCAGCATTTTATTGCTTCTTTTTTTATGAAACTTTTATTCTTTATTTAATGACTACAAAAATGGTTAAATGCTACTAGAACAATCAAAATAAATGAAACTTAATGAGCGACCCATTTTTATAATGAGGAAATTAAGAAGCTCGGGAAGTGTGTAATGACTTTCTACAATGAACTGATGGTGTATTTTATAGCATCACCACCTCGAAACTAAATTAATATGTGAATTATACGAATATATGTTAATTTATCCCATCAGGTAATTGGATGTTACAATTTGTGTTGCTTAATGAACTTTGGGAAATGAAAACATTGCTGCAAACTAGAAAGATTTATGGCACAAATAGTTAATGCCTTTTGATCCATGATATGGTACGTGGGAGAATTATTACACAGATGCGTCCAACCTCAAAGGTCCAGTCTAATTTAAAGTTCTACAATTCCCAAATATACTTTCTGTATCAGTTCTTCATTATTTTCTAGATCTCTTCTGTTAACTTTCCATGGATAAAGCTAGTGCATGGCTGCCTGATAAAGACACCATTCACACAGAAAGTGTTAGAAAATAGTAAAGTTTTCATCCTACAATCATATTTATTTACCAAAATTGCAGCTAATATTGTTGGCTCCAAAATGTATCAAGATTAGCAATGAGCGGACCTGGCCATATTTGGCTCAAGTACTGAACCTAAACGCTTACCCCCTCTAGTGTTACCGTTTAATCCCCCATCATGCACATCCATCTGATATATACGTCAGGGAGATATGAAGGGTGTATGGAGAGGGCTCAGCCCGCGAGGTGGGGTTTATAGAGACGCCGGTGGCATTGGCATGGGCACCACCATCTTTGTCAAGATTGCCGCTCCCGCTGATGTCATCAGGGGGGAAGCAATCAGATGCCATGACAGCCTCTGGTCTTCGTCAGACCCAAGGCTGCATGGTTTCTGAAGATTCGCTACATTGTAATTAATCCTATGTAAAAACGCCATTCACTGCGATACAGTAGTGTTGCAGTATATGGTAGGACGATCAGACCATCTAGGGTTAAAGTACCCTAGAGGGTCTAAGAAATAGTGAAAAAAAAAGTAAATAGAAAAAAATATATATTAAAAATCCTTACAGACAGCAAGTTACCACTGCAGATTGGGGATCAAACTTTTTTGGGGAATTTTGGTTTTTATCCACTGCGAATGTGTACATTTTTTAAAAAATACATTCACTTAGCCCAAAAAAATGTAATATCAAAATTGCACCCGATTTTGTTTTACCCCTGTAAAACAATTAAAGGATAAACAAACTTCATAAAAATTGTTTACCATACCATACGTTGAGGTATATAGTTTCTATAATGGGGCACTTAATTGAGTTTCACTATAATCTAGGCCTCTCAAAGTGACATGAAAGCTGAGCAGATCCCTCAAATGCATGATTTAGCGTTTTTTATGAAAATGTGAACAATTGCATTAAAAAACATGTCCACGTAAAGTAGACATTCGGTAAATGTTAGTTATCAAGTTATTTTGCTGTTATAACTATGTTTAGAAAAATTTGAGTTTCGAAAACTACAAATTTTTCCACATTTTATATATCTGTTTTTTCATAAATAAATGCAAAACATATCACCAAAATGTATCAATTAACATGAATTACAATGTGCCATGAGAAAACATTTTCAAAATCACCTGGACATGTTACAGCGTTCCAAAGTTTTAACCACTGTCAGATTTAAGGTGAAGTGGAAGTGGTTTCGGTGAAAGGGGTTAATTAATGTTCTTATGGTCTACTTTCTGTCTGGGATTTTGTTTTTCAGAAAGTCCTATAATAGTTTAAAAATGCATAAAAAGTCCCAGCACATACACCAGGAGGGGACTGGAGTGACTATGAGACTTTTTATGGGACTTTTTGCAATAGTCCAAGGTCATGATGACTTTGCACAGTGTTGTATTAGCAAAAGTTGCTCAAAGAGACAATGGGGCATATTTATCAGGGCTTCTGTGCCACATCAGTGCTTATTTCTAGCTTTTGCAATTATCCTGCCTTCTCCACCACCTTCATGCCAATGGGGTGTTAAGGGGCGTAAGGGGGGGGGGCGCGGCCAGATGAGCGGAGGAAACGGCCGGCCGGGAGTGGGCTGGCACGGGGCGTTACTGTCCCCATGCCGGCATACTCGCTGCTGCCGGCGACTCTTCATGTGTGAAAACTCGCCGGCTGCGTTTTTTTCTATGCCAGGAGCCTGGCATAGAATAAATGTGCACAGCCGCCTGCCCCGATACGTCAAGAGGCGGAAGCCTCTTGAAGTATCGCGCTGCAAAAAAGCATGAGCGCCGACGTATGATAAATATGCCCCAATTCTTTTTTTGTATATGAAATGACACTGAACCCAGGTGGTTGGGCGCCTCAATAGCACATGTCTGGCCATCATTGTCAGAATGTGGTGCTGGTCATGTCCAAGAACAACAGTTTTGTTTCTAAGGGACAAAATGTTGACATTCATGGGAATTATCATCACTTAGGAACATTTTTTTCAAATAAAATCCAATTCAGGAAATGTATGTATATTGCAGATGAATTAAATTAAATGTTAATGCTCAGATTTTTTGGTGGACACATTTGTAATGCAGTCCCAGCATCGCTGTGTGGCTCTATACTAATGTCATTTTATAAGCTTGGGCATTGTTTAAAATTGCTAATACTATATTTCAGTTTTGTTTTCATATAATGTATAAAGTGTAAATCTTACAGGTTGCTTAGGACCACAAAACCACTGGTAACTCAATGTCAAATGTAATTTGTCATTAAAATATATGAACTGCAGGTAACCTAATATAAGAAGTCATACTTTATTAAAATATTTAAAAAAATAACCAATATGGTTAATCCCTTGGCCAAAATATTATTTTTTTGGGGGTGGACATTTTGCTTCACAAAACATTATTAGAAATATTACTATACACAGATAATCCTTTCTGCATGGCAAAGACTCTTACAAGAAACCCGATAATAAAATTGCACAGCAGGTTTTTTTTTAATTACAATTATCTGATTTTTTTTCCAATTTTCTTGTTTCAAAGTACAGATTATAAAATTACGCAATTAAAAGGTAGCTGCATCTCACTACTTCTACTATTGTGAAAAAATCTGAAAAATAAAAAGCTACAGAAAGGCAATAGGTCAAAAAAAAATTTAAAGGGTTGTGGTAGAATATATATGTAGTTAGTCAAGTAGTAGAACTGAAACAGTTTCATCAGAGAAAAGGTGACTCTGTGATGCATGTCTGCTAAATTGCGTCATTGCAAATTGTTAAGTTGCTAATTTTGTAGGAAAATTGTAAAATTGGTGAACACATAGATTTAAAATAGAGGTGTTTTGGGTCACAGAGAAGAGCAATTATGAGGTGCGTGTTTGTTTTCTCGCCATTCGCTGCTGGCAATGCTGGGCGCCGGCATCTTGCCGAGGATCGTTGCTCCCGGTGACGTCATCGGGGAGCGGCGATCCATATACTGTAGTATGGCAGTATATGATAGCATCGATCAGACAACCTAGGGTTAAAGTACCCTAAGTAGTCTGGAAAATAGTAAAAGTAAAAAAAAAATTATAACTAAAAAAAACCTAAAAATTTAAATCACCCCCTTTCCCTAGAACTAATATAAATATTAATAAAAATAAAAATTATAAACACATTAGGTATCACCGCGTCTGAAAATGCCCGATCTATCAAAATATAATAATGTTTTTTTACTGCGTTTAACCCTGTAACAGAAAAAGCACCCAAAGTCGAAAATGGCACTTTTTTGCCATTTTGAAAAATATTAAAAAATCTATAAAAAGTGACCAAAAGGCCGCACGGTCCTAAAAATGACAGCAGTGAAAATTATATCAAAAGTCTCAAAAAATGACACCACCCATAGGTCTGTAAACTGAAGTATGAAAAAGTTAGCACAATCAAAAAAAAAATTTGTATAGGAGGTTTTAATTTTTGTAAATGTATGAAAACATTATAAAACCTATAGAATAAAAACCCAAAGAATAAAGTAGACATGTCATTTCTGGCACACAGTGAAAGATGTAAAATCTAAGTCCGCAAGATTTTCACCATTTTCACTGCATTTGGAATTTTTTCCCACTTCCCAGTACACGGCATGGAATATTAAATACCGTCACTATGAACTGCAATTTGTTATTCAGAAAAAACTCACACAGCTCTTTATGTGTAAAAATAAAAAAGTTATGTATTTTTGAAGGTGGGGAGTGAAAAATAGAAATGAAAAAAAATGTTTGGGGATTGCTAGCTTACTGTAGATCAGAAGATAGACGGTGACTGTAACTTTGTGGTTGGTTTACATAGTTTACATTCTGTCATGCCCTGGATTGAACTCCACACCCATTTGTCTCCTGTTAAATTGTTGCTGGACTGTAGATGCCTCCTCGAATCACTTTCTTGGCAGGGACCCTGATATCACATAAGAGGTTTTTCTACCCATTTCCCTGTGCCATAAGTCATCAGTGGAGGCTGCTTACATTTTCTGGACTTCAGTATTTTGGATTCTTTGACCATTGTCTTCTGACTTGCATGTTTGACTCTAGATTCTGTACTGCATTGTCCTCCTTGTTTTACCCATATTTATATGGCTATTCTTCTGTGTTATTTTGTCCTGTTTGTGTCTTCATGTTTTTGCTTCAAGGGAGCATTTGCAGTTAGGAAAAGCTGACCGGTTGTCACCTATCACTTAGAGAAATATAAACAATTAGATAAGTACATTGGGGAGGGCTCAAGCTTTATGGCTCACTGTGCATGTCTGCTGTCAGGCTTAGAGGTTGTGGATCCTCTGAACCACTGCGGACGATGGCACAAGCCACTACCTGGGACCGGAGTCTAAGTGGCACCCGGTTTTCACCAGAGCCCGCCGCAAAGCGGGTTGGACTTGCTGCGGCGTGGTACCACCAGGTCGTTCCGCAGGCGTGACTTGTCCGCAGTGGCAGCCAAGGTCGTGGTACAGAATCGGCAGGCAATCTCGTAGTCGGGGTCAGGCAGGAGGTCAGGACGGGCAGCACAGGTTCGTAGTCAGAGTCGTAGCAACAGGTCAGGACAGGCGGCACAGGAGCGTAGTCAGAAACGGAGCAGGGGTCACAACAGGAAATCTCAAGAACAGCACAAGGCATCAAAACAGCTTTCTCAAGGGCGCGAGGCACAAAGATCCGGCAGGGCTTGCAGGAAGAGGCAGGCTTAAATAGAATTGGACAATTTGGCCAGCGCCAATTAATGGCGCACTGGCCCTTTAAATTTCCTAGAAGTGTCGCGCGCGCGCCCAGAGGCACGGGACCGCGCGCGCACGGAGCGAGGCCGGGACTCGGGAGCGGGGAGAGGTGAGATGCGCTGGCGTGCCGCCTGCGGGGAGCGAGAGGCACGGGTGAGCCCGCGACCCGCGATGTGGGTCGCGGGTCCACCCGTGACAGTACCCCCCCCCTTCGGCCTCCCTCTCTTCTTGGGTTGAAGAAATCTCTGCAGAAGATCACCCCTTCCAGTCGACTAAGAAGAACCGCTTCCCCCTTACAGTCTTCATATCGAGAATGTCTTTTACCTCATAGGTGTCGGTGGAGTCAGCCACAGGGGAGGGAGGAGGTACTTGCCGGGAGAAGCGGTTCAGGATGACAGGCTTGAGCAGGGAGACATGGAAGGAGTTCGGGATGCGCATGGTGGGAGGAAGGCGCAACTTGTAGGATACAGGATTGATACGGGTCAGGACCTCGAAAGGACCCAAGAAACGAGGACCGAGCTTGTAACCAGGTATCTTCAGCCGGATGTATTTGGAAGATAACCAGACCTTGTCTCCAGGAGAGAAGACGGGCGGAGATCTGCGTTTCTTGTCGGCCTGGATTTTAGTGCGAGCAGATGCCCGAAGTAGAGATAGACGAGTCTGTCTCCATACGGAGCTGAGGTCCTGCACCAATTCTTCCACCGCGGGAACATCCGAGGGAACTGAGAGAGGGAGTGGAGGGCGTGGAATTCTTCCATAGACAACAAAGAATGGAGCAGCACCAGCAGACTCAGAATCCAGAGAGTTGTAGGAGAACTCTGCCCAGGGCAACAAAGTGGACCAGTCGTCCTGACGGGCAGAGACAAAATGACGCAGATAGCAGCCCAGACTCTGGTTAACTCTCTCCACTTGACCATTGGACTGAGGGTGGTAGGCTGAAGAAAAGTCCAACTTCACCTGCAATTGGCCACAGAGTGAGCGCCAGAAACGGGAGACAAATTGAACTCCGCGATCAGAGACAATGTGCAGACGAAGCCCATGTAGCCGGAATATATGTTGGAAGAAGAGACTGGCAAGACGTGGAGCAGACGGTAGACCTGGAAGAGGAACGAAATGAGACATCTTCGAAAACCGATCTGTTACCACCCAGATGACAGTATTGCCCGAAGAAGATGGAAGATCCGTGACAAAGTCCATAGCCACGTGAGACCACGGGCGACTGGGTATCGGCAACGGAAGCAAGAGACCAGCCGGTTTTAGACGAGAAGGCTTATTTCGAGCACAGGAGGTGCAGGATCCCACAAAGTCCCGAACATCTTTGACCAAGTCAGGCCACCAGTAGTAGCGGGAGATGAGGGCCACGGAGCGTTGCACCCCAGGGTGCCCAGCCAGGCGGGAAGAATGTCCCCAAAACAAAATCCTCTTCCGCAGAGCAGGTCGGACATACGTCTTGCCAGGGGGAAGCTGCCGAAGATCCACAGGAGCGGCTGCAACCAACTGTTCCGGAGAGATGATATACTGAGGAACCGGCTCTTCTCCAACAACATCTGAGGCACGGGAAAGGGCATCTGCCTTGATATTCTTCTCTGCTGGCCGGAAGTGAATCATCAAATTGAAGCGGGAGAAGAATAGTGACCAACGGGCTTGTCTGGGATTAAGACGTTGGGCAGTCTGGAGGTACGAAAGGTTCTTATGATCCGTATAAACACAGACTGGATAGCGGGCACCCTCCAAAAGATATCGCCATTCTTCCAAGGCAAGTTTGATTGCCAAAAGTTCCTTGTCACCAATTGAGTAGTTCTTCTCTGCAGGAGAAAAGGTTTTAGAAAAGAAACCGCACGTAAGAGTTCGCCCCCTGGGTCCTTTCTGGGTAAGCACAGCCCCTGCACCGACAGAAGATGCGTCCACCTCCAAAATAAAAGGCTTCTCAGTATCCGGTCTAGAGAGGATCGGAGCTTTAGCAAAGGCGGACTTTAACCTTGCAAAGGCCTCTTCAGCCGCTGGAGGCCAAAGGCGTGGATTAGCGCCCTTCCTGGTTAGTGCCACGATGGGGGCAACAAGGGTAGAGAAATGAGGAATGAACTGACGGTAGTAGTTTGCGAAGCCCAGGAATCTCTGAATGGCGCGAAGACCCTCTGGACGAGGCCACTGAAGAACGGCAGACAGCTTGGTAGGATCCATCTGGAGACCCCTGTCGGAGATGATGTAACCAAGAAAAGGTAGACTCCGTTGATGGAAGAGACATTTCTCGAGCTTAGCGTAGAGACAATTGGCTCGAAGGCGGCCTAGGACTTGCTGTACGTGAGATTGATGAGTCTTGAGATCTGGGGAGAACACCAAGATATCATCCAGGTAGACCACTACACACGTATACAGAAGGTCCCTGAAGATGTCATTGACAAACTCCTGGAAGACAGCTGGAGCATTGCATAATCCAAAAGGCATCACAAGGTATTCGAAGTGACCATCTCGGGTGTTAAATGCTGTCTTCCATTCGTCGCCCTTGCGGATACGAATAAGGTTGTAGGCCCCGCGAAGATCCAACTTAGAGAAAATCTTCGAACCGCGCAGGCGATCAAACAGTTCAGTGATCAGTGGCAGAGGGTAGCGGTTTTTAACCGTGATCTTATTAAGTCCACGATAATCAATACAAGGACGCAGGGAGCCGTCCTTCTTAGAGACAAAGAAGAATCCTGCACCCGCAGGAGAGGAGGACTTCCGTATGAAACCTCTTTGCAAGTTCTCCTGGATATACTCTGACATGGCTGTGGTTTCAGGAACGGAGAGTGGATACACTCGACCTCTGGGAGGAGAAGTGCCCGGCAATAACTCAATAGGGCAATCGTAGGGTCGATGCGGTGGCAAGGTCTCAGCCTGCTTTTTAGAGAAGACGTCAGAGAAGTCCTGGTAGCACGCGGGTAAACCCTCCAAAGGCTTTTTAGACAGGGAGGAGGCCAATACAGGTACAGGCAGGGAAGCTCCCATACAGCGGGACCGGCACTCAGGACCCCAATGAAGAATCTCCCCTGTCATCCAATTGAGAACAGGAGCATGGAGCTGCAGCCACGGAAGACCCAACAGGATAGAGGACGTGGAGCGAGGTAGCACGTAAAAGGACAGTCTCTCCTTGTGTAACACTCCGACTTGCAAGGTCAGAGGCTTGGTGCGGTACAAGACCGGGTCAGAGAGGATCTGGCCACTTACGGATGAGATGACCAACGGCTTCTCAAGGCGAACCACTGGGATGTGATGCCGGGAGATCAGAGCGGCATCCACGAAATTCCCTGCAGAGCCGGAGTCCAGGAATGCAGAGACTTGGATCTGGGGACTGGCGCCAACGCTGAGAAGCACCGGAATCAACAGACGTGGAGAAGCTTGGCAGACACCTAGGGACGCTTCTCCCAAGAACCCTAGGTGCTGGCGTTTCCCGGACGCTGAGGACGGATAGGACAGGACCCGATGAAGTGTTCCGGACTAGCACAATAAAGACAAAGGTTACCCTGGCGCCTTCTGATGCGTTCCTGGGAGGAGAGTCTAGCTCTGTCCACCTCCATAGGCTCCTCTGCGGATGGTAAGTCCTGAGGCTGGAGTGGTCTTTGGAAGACCGGGGCCAGGCGGGGAAGGCGTCGAGGACGGACTTGAGGTTGCTCGAAGCGAGATTCTTCCGCACGCTCTCTAAATCGCACGTCTATCCGAGTGGCCAAGGAGATGAGACCACACAGAGTAGACGGAAGATCACGAGCGGCCAGAGCGTCCTTCACATGAGAGGCGAGACCCTTCTTGAAAGCGGCCGACAAGGCGGCGTCATTCCAGGCAAGTTCTGACGCCAAAGTACGGAACTGGACCGCATACTCTCCCACGGAGGAATTCCCCTGGCGCAAGTTCAATAAGGCAGACTCAGCGGAGGAGGCCCGAGCTGGTTCCTCAAACACGGCCCTAAATTCGGACACAAAGGCTGAGAGAGAAGCTGTAACCGGGTCGCTTCTGTCCCACAGGGGTGTGGCCCAGGCCAGGGCTTTCCCTGAGAGTAGGCTGATTAAAAACGCCACCTTTGATCGTTCCGAAAAAAACTGGGTCGGCATAAGTTCAATATGCAGGGAACACTGAGTTAAAAAACTTCTGCACATCTTAGGATCACCATCATATTTGCTGGGCATGGACAAGCGCATCCTGGGTTCAACAGCAGGGAGAGGAGTCGGAGCTGAAGAAATCGCTTGAGCAGCTTCCGGGACCTGTTGCGGTTGTTGGTTGGCCAATAGTTGCTGCAACATGGCAGTGACCTGCTCCAGCTGGTCACGCTGCGCAGCAATCTGCCGGGATTGGTGAATCACAATAGTAGCGAGGTCAGGCTTGCTAGGAGACGGAACCTCGGCGGGATCCATGGCCGGATCTTACTGTCAGGCTTAGAGGTTGTGGATCCTCTGAACCACTGCGGACGATGGCACAAGCCACTACCTGGGACCGGAGTCTAAGTGGCACCCGGTTTTCACCAGAGCCCGCCGCAAAGCGGGTTGGACTTGCTGCGGCGTGGTACCACCAGGTCGTTCCGCAGGCGTGACTTGTCCGCAGTGGCAGCCAAGGTCGTGGTACAGAATCGGCAGGCAATCTCGTAGTCGGGGTCAGGCAGGAGGTCAGGACGGGCAGCACAGGTTCGTAGTCAGAGTCGTAGCAACAGGTCAGGACAGGCGGCACAGGAGCGTAGTCAGAAACGGAGCAGGGGTCACAACAGGAAATCTCAAGAACAGCACAAGGCATCAAAACAGCTTTCTCAAGGGCGCGAGGCACAAAGATCCGGCAGGGCTTGCAGGAAGAGGCAGGCTTAAATAGAATTGGACAATTTGGCCAGCGCCAATTAATGGCGCACTGGCCCTTTAAATTTCCTAGAAGTGTCGCGCGCGCGCCCAGAGGCACGGGACCGCGCGCGCACGGAGCGAGGCCGGGACTCGGGAGCGGGGAGAGGTGAGATGCGCTGGCGTGCCGCCTGCGGGGAGCGAGAGGCACGGGTGAGCCCGCGACCCGCGATGTGGGTCGCGGGTCCACCCGTGACATCTGCCTTACCTTCCCGTCCTTGTATTTTACATTACAGCAGCATTACACAGAAGTTTTGTATTCTATTTTTGGATAGCTTAGTGTTGGCAGGGTAAGACATTTTTATAGGCTGGTAGAAATATGAAAAGTTTTCCGTGATACTATTTGCTTTCTTCTAGAAATCAAAGATAGAATCCTCTACAACCTAAAAAGGAAAGTTATGACTCAATTTTTCTACTTTATACTATATGCAGAAAATAGGGAGAACATTCATGAAATAACCTTATAAAATTTACCTCGGACATCAAACTTTACAGACATCAGTAGTTCAGTTAGTGAGAATGAGGTATAACTCTGTTTCCAGTGGCGTAACTTGAAGCTTATGGGCCCCAGTGCAGAGTCTGTGTCAGGCCCCCTCATATAAAGTATGTTTCATAGTACTAGTTTTGTCATAGAGGAAAGTGACACCTTATGGGCCCCCTAAGCCTCTTGGGCCTGATTGCAACTGCTCCACCTGTACCGCCTTAAGTTACGCCGCTGACTGTAGACAATATTTGTCTTTACGTCTTCCTCTCTGCAGTCTCTGCCTGCAAATTTCCAGAACTCTCTGAGCTGTTAAGTGGAGACCTAACTGCCATGACTCTGTCACAGAGCTCAGTAGAGTTAATCAGATGAAAAAGGAATTTGCGAAAATTCTTAGAGCCAAAGGATGTGATGAAAGCAACACTTTGCTCTAATGTGATATATGCATTTTTTATATTTTACATTTTATAATAACACTTCACTTGTTCCCTTTACTGACATAACTTTAGTTGATAAAACTCATTTTTTTCAGCTTTTATATACTATACAAACATGGCCCAGATTGGCTACAAATGCTATAATAACCAGAAAAACTTCAGAATACGAGAAGACGATGGCTCTGTGACTGACAGCGATTTAGGTATATGACCTGATTCACTCAATGGAATATTAATGAAAGTGGGGAAAAACATTCTGATTAACATAGCTAATTGCTGCCCAGATGTATCCTGTCTGACCTAGTGCTACCTGAAAAAAATGCTCAATTTTTCTCCAGTCCTAACGCACTAAAACTTAATTAAAATTTGATTAAATTAAAGTCAATATCAACCTTTGAAGATCTTTTTTTTTTTTTCTAAATAGGTCCAAAGTTCTGTGCTGATGCAAATCAGATTACTAATTGATAGGATTTAGAGCTGTGTTTTTGTTAAGTAAGGGCAAGGAGCAGGCATTTTCTTAGGGCACAATTAAAACTAGAAGTTTCCGGTAAGATGTATACGACAAGTAATGGACTAATCAGATTCTACAGGAAAGCTTTGAGTGTAATCTTTAAAACTTTTTCAAAAAGTTGCTAAGTTTCTAGTCATTGTAATAATATAGAAAAAACAAACCAAAAAAAAAAAAAACTACTTGAGTTCCTATCTGGTTGCATTAGTAATGGTGGTATTGGCACAGCATTGCTGAATCCAAGGCCCTAGGCACAGGACAACATGGTAGTGGGTAAACATTTTAGTATACATTTCTTTCTTATACTATTCCACTTAGTGATGGTCAACTTTTGGCTCTGTTTGAAAACCTGTTTGAAACTGTAAAAACTTACCAAAAGATTACTTGGCTTTGTAGACTTTTCTAGAATGAAAAATTCTACAAAGCCAACACATAAGCCATGAGGGCAAAGTGTAAAACTTAATTGCCCTACTTCTTAAATCTACAGTATGTTGTACAGGCCTTCCTTAGGTTACATACGAGATAGGATCTTTAGGTTTGTACTTAAGTTAAAGACGGAACTGGTAATTATTTATAATTTTAACTCCAGACATATTTTATTTTTGCCCCTTTGACAATTGAATTTTCAAAATTCTGTGCTGTTATGGGAAAAAGGATTATCAATAAAGCTTCATTACGTACACCTAAAAGCTGATCATTGCAGCCTGGGACTAAAGTACAACATCTAGAGAGCTTCATTAGAGGTCATAATTTGCAGAGTAGTCGGTATCTGACTAGGGGTCAGCTAAAAGTCAGCTGTCTGTCACGGGTGGTCCCGCGACCCACATCGCGGGTCGCGGGCTCACCCGTGCAGCCCTGCCCCCGCCAACGCGCCGCCAGCGCATCTCACCCGTCCCGGCTCCTGGCTCGCTCCCCTCAGCTGTGTGCGCGCGTCCCGACTGCTAGGGCGCGCGCGCGTCACCTTCTCCAAATTTAAATGGCCAGCGCTCCATTAATTGGCGCTGGCCATATTGCCCAATTCTTCATAAGCCTGCCTCTTCCTGTTACCCTTGCCGAATTTTTGTGCCTTAGAGAAAGCTTCCAAGCGATTATTCCTGCATTCCTGTGTATTCCTGCATTCCTGTGTATTCCTGCGTTCCTGTGTATTCCTGTGTTCCTGTGTATTCCTGTGTGTTCCCGCTCCTGAGTCCTGTGTTACCCGAGTTCCTCCGTGTTGCTGTGTTCCGTGTGCCTTTGTTCCCGCTCCCACCTGCCTGGACCTCCCGTTGCTGACCTTGGACTTGATGTTGCATCTCTGTCGCCTGCCCTGACCCTGCCTGGACCTGACTACGAGACTGTCATCTGCAAAGGTACCTCGACCTTGGCTGCCACCGCGGGCTGGTCGCACCTGTGGAACGACCTAGTGGTATCCTGCCGCAGCAAGTCCAACCCGCTTTGCGGCGGGCTCTGGTGAAAACCAGGTGCCGCTTGGGCTCCGGTCCCAGGTGTCGGCTAGTTCCATCTCCCGCGGTGGTCCAGAGGATCCACTGATCCTGACAGTAAGATCCGGCCATGGATCCCGCCGAGGTTCCGCCTCCCACTCAGCCAGACCTCGCTACCATAGTGATCCACCAGTCCCGGCAGATTGCTGCACAACGGAATCAACTAGAGCAAGTCAACGCCATGCTGCAACAGCTGCTAGCCACCCAGCATCAGCAACAGTCTCCTGAGGTGGCCGCTGCGACTCCTGCTACCCCGGCTTATCTTCCTTCTGCTGAACCCAGGCTACGTCTCTCTTTGCCCGGCAAGTATGACGGGGATCTCAAGATGTGCAGGGGCTTCATCACCCAGTGCTCCCTGCACATAGAACTTATGCCGTCACAATTTTCCACAGAGCGGTCCAAGGTGGCATTTGTCCTCAGCCTCCTTTCCGGAAAGGCCCTGGCCTGGGCTACTCCTCTTTGGGACAGGGATGACCCGGTTGTCGCTACCCTCTCGGAATTTCTGGCAGAGTTCCGTTCAGTCTTCGAGGAACCGGCACGAGCTTCCTCTGCGGAGTCTGCATTATTGAACCTGCGCCAGGGCAACTCATCTGTGGGAGAGTACGCAGTTCAGTTCCGCTCCCCGGGCTTCTGAACTTGCCTGGAACGATGCGGCCCTCATTGCTACCTTAAAGAAAGGACTTTCTGCGCAGGTCAAGGACGCGCTGGCAGCACGGGACCTGCCGTCAACTCTGAGTGGTCTTATCACCCTGGCCACTCGAATTGATGTGCGGTTTAAGGAGCGCGCTGAGGAACTACGCTCCGAGTACCCCCAAGGCCGTGTTAGACGTCTTCCTCGCCTGACACCTGTATTCCAAAAGCCGCTTCAGCCCCCGGCTGAATCTTCTGCTGATGAACCTATGCAGGTGGACCGAGTCCGGCTTTTTCTACAAGAGCGTTCCAGGCGACGTCAGGAGAACCTGTGCATGTATTGTGCCAGCCCAGGGCACTTCATCGGGGCTTGTCCTCTCCGCCCCCAACGTCCGGGAAACGTCAGCACCTAGGCTTCTCGGGAGAAGCGTCCCTAGGTGTGAGTAAAGCTTCTCCACGCTTGACTCTCCCCATACTCCTCAGCGTTGGCACTGGCACCCAGATCCAAGTTTCCGCCTTCCTGGATTCGGGCTCTACAGCGAACTTTGTGGATGCTGCCCTGGTCTCCCAGCATCACTTCCCAGTGGTTCATCTCAGGAAGCCATTGTCCATTGCCTCGGTCAGTGGTCAGATTCTCTCCGTGCCCATCCGGTTTCGCACGGAACCCCTGGTCCTGCAAGTTGGAGCATTACATAGAGAAAGACTGTCCTTTTTTGTGCTGCCCCAGTGCACTTCCACTCTCCTGCTGGGCCTCCCCTGGTTGCAACATCATGCCCCTGGACTGGATCTTCTCCTCCTTGGGGTCGGGTGTACCCGCTCTCGGTACCTGAAACAGCCACCATGTCTGAGTATGTCCAGGAGAATCTGCAAAGAGGCTTCATTCGCAAATCCACCTCTCCGGCAGGCGCCAGCTTCTTTTTTGTCACCAAGAAAGATGGCTCTCTCCGCCCCTGTATTGACTATCGCGGTCTTAACAAAGTCACCGTTAAGAATCGCTATCCTCTGCCGCTGATCACGGAGCTGTTTGATCGTCTACGGGGTGTGAGAGTCTTTACCAAGCTGGATCTTCGTGGGGCCTACAATCTTATCCGCATCAGGAGGGGCGATGAGTGGAAGACCGCCTTTAACACCCGTGATGGGCATTTTGAATATTTAGTTATGCCTTTCGGACTCTGTAATGCGCCAGCCGTTTTCCAAGAGTTTGTCAACGATATCTTCAGGGACTTATTGTACCGCTGTGTTGTGGTTTACCTGGATGACATCCTTGTGTATTCTGCTGACCTCGATTCCCACCATTCCCATGTACGGCAAGTGCTCAGCCGCCTCAGGGTCAACCATCTCTATGCCAAACTGGAGAAGTGCCTGTTTCATCAAAAAAGCCTTCCATTCCTCGGCTACATTATTTCCGATAAAGGCTTGCAGATGGATCCTGACAAGTTATCTGCGGTTCTTCAGTGGCCACGCCCAGTGGGACTGCGGGCTATTCAAAGATTCCTGGGCTTCGCAAATTATTATAGACAATTCATTCCTCACTTCTCGACTCTGGTAGCTCCTATGGTGGCGCTAACAAAGAAAGGTGTCAATTCTCGTGCCTGGCCCCCAGCGGCTGACGAGGCCTTCACGAGACTAAAGTCTGCTTTTTCTTCTGCATCTGTCCTTAACAGACCAGATACGGAGAAGCCATTTTTTGTGGAGGTTGATGCCTCCTCCGCAGGAGCTGGAGCGGTCCTTACTCAGAAGGGGCCTAGGGGCCGAACTCTATCCTGTGGCTTCTTCTCCAAAATTTTCTCCCCCGCAGAGAGGAATTATTCTATTGGAGATCGTGAGCTTCTGGCCATCAAGCTTGCCTTGGAGGAGTGGCGTCATCTGTTGGAGGGAGCCAGATTTCCAGTCAGCATCTACACTGACCACAAGAACCTCCAATACCTACAGTCGGCTCAGCGGTTGAACCCGCGTCAAGCCCGGTGGTCTCTCTTCTTTTCCCGTTTTGACTTCCAAATCCATTTTCGTCCTGCCGAGAAAAACATCAAGGCTAACGCCTTGTCCCATGCTTCGGATGTTATGGGGGAGGACTGTGCCCCGAGATACAAGGTTCCTCCTGAGAGACTTGTGCTGGCAGCGCCGGTGGACCTCCGGCAATTACCTCCCAGCAAGACTTATGTGCGACCTGGACTTCAAAAGAGGGTTCTGACCTGGGGACATTCTTCTCGTGTGGCTGGGCACCCTGGGGTGCAGCGCTCTGTGGTCCTAATTTCCCGATTCTATTGGTGGCCTGATTTGGTCAAGGACGTTCAGGATTTTGTGCGGTCCTGTACCTCTTGTGCTCGTAATAAGCCCTCACGACAAAAACCATCTGGTCTTCTGTTGCCATTACCCGTGCCTACCTGCCCGTGGTCTCACGTGGCTATGGACTTTATTACAGATCTGCCACCATCATCTGGCAATACCGTTATCTGGGTGGTAACCGACCGCTTTTCCAAAATGTCTCATTTTGTTCCTCTGCCAGGCCTGCCGTCTGCTCCACACCTTGCCAGCCAGTTCTTCACCCACATCTTTCGCCTACATGGACTTCCGTTGCACATTGTCTCGGACCGAGGGGTCCAGTTTGTCTCCCGCTTCTGGCGAGCCCTGTGTAATCAACTGCAGATGAAACTGGACTTCTCTTCTGCGTACCATCCTCAGTCTAATGGACAGGTTGAAAGAGTTAACCAGACTTTGGGCTGTTAGCTGCGTCACTTTGTCTCTGCCCGTCAGGACAACTGGTCCACTTTGCTACCTTGGGCAGAGTTCTCATATAACTCCCTGGATTTGGAGTCTGCTGGTGCATCACCCTTCTTTGTTCTATATGGAAGACATCCACGTCCACCCCTACCTCTCTCCATGTCTGCTGATGTTCCTGCTGTGGAAGAGTTGGTAACGGACCTTAAAGCTATTTGGGAACAGACTCGTCAGTCCCTGCTTCAGGCGTCTGCCCGCACCAAGACTCAGGCCGATAAAAAACGCAGGTCTCCTCCCATCTTCTCTCCAGGGGATAAAGTGTGGCTGTCTTCAAAATATGTCCGGTTGAAGATTCCCAGCTACAAGCTTGGCCCTCGCTATCTGGGTCCATTTGAGGTGCTGAAGCGTATAGGCCCTGTGGCCTATAAGCTGCGCCTTCCTCCCACCATGCGCATCCCGAACTCCTTTCATGTCTCCCTGCTCAAGCCTGTCATCTTGAATCGCTTCTCCCAGCAAGATCCTCCTCCTACTCCAGTGGCGGACTCTACCAACACCTATGAGGTAAAAGAGATCTTGGACATGAAGACGGTGAGGGGGAAGCGGTTCTTCTTGGTTGACTGGAGGGGGTTTGGGCCTGAAGAAAGGTCGTGGGAGCCAGAGGACAACATATTGGATCGTAATCTTCTGCAGAGGTTACTCCAGCCTAGGAGGAGGGGGAGGCCGAAGGGGGGGGGTACTGTTACGGGCGGTCCCGCGACCCACCTTGCGGGTCGCGGGCTCACCCGTGCCGCCCTGCCCCCGCCAGCGCGCCACCAGCGCATCTCACCCGTCCCGGCTCCTGGCTCGCTCCCCTCCGCTGTGCGTGCGTGCGCGTCCCCGACTGCTAGGGCGTGTGCGCGGCACCTTCTCCAAATTTAAAGGGCCAGCGCGCCATTAATTGGCGCTGGCCATATTGCCCAATTCTTCATAGGCCTGCCTCTTCCTGTTACCCTTGCCGGATCTTTGTGCCTCATAGCCTTAGAGAAAGCTTCCAAGCGATTATTCCTGCGTTCCTGTGTATTCCTGCGTTCCTGTGTATTCCTGCGTTCCTATGTATTCCTGTGTGTTCCCGCTCCTGAGTCCTGTGTTACCCGAGTTCCTCCGTGTTGCTGTGTTCCGTGTGCCTTTGTTCCCGCTCCCACCTGCCTGGACCTCCCGTTGCTGACCTTGGACTTGGACTTGACGTTGCATCTCTGCCGCCTGCCCTGACCCTGCCTGGACCTGACTACGAGACTGTCATCCGCTAAGGTACCTCGACCTCTGCTGCCACCGCGGGCTGGTCGCACCTGTGGAACGACCTAGTGGTATCCTGCCGCAGCAAGTCCAACCCGCTTTGCGGTGGGCTCTGGTGAAAACCAGGTGCCGCTTGGGCTCCGGTCCCAGGTGTCGGCTAGTTCCATCTCCCGCGGTGGTCCAGAGGATCCACTGATCCTGACACTGTCCTTATATTGGGAACTGTCTGTATTCCTAAAATAGACATTTTTGGCTTATCCATAGAAAATTACCTGAACACCTATATAATGGGTTATCACTAGAGATGAGCGAGCACTAAAATGCTCGGGTACTCGTTATTCGAGACGAACTTTTCCCGATGCTCGAGTGCTCGTTTCGAGTAACGAGCCCCATTGAAGTCAATGGGAGACTCGAGCATTTTACAAGGGGACCAAGGCTCTGCACAGGGAAGCTTTGCCAAACACCTGGGAACCTCAGAAAAGGATGGAAACACCACAGAAATGGACAGGAAACAGCAGGGGCAGCATGCATGGATGCCTCTGAGGCTGCTTAATCGCACCATTATGCCAAAACTATGGGCAACAGCATGGCCATGACAGAGTGACAGAATGAAGCTAGATAGCATCTAAAACATCCAATAATTGACCCTGACACTATAGGGGACGGCATGCAGAGGCAGCGGCAGGCTAGAGAGTGGCATGGCGACATACCCTAAATGGACTCAGGCTTCAAACCAATGGGTGGCAGAGAGGAACCAAAGGAGGTGAGCAAGAAGCGCTAAAATAATATCGGTACATGATAAAAGTTTGCCAGTATATTTTGTGGATTACACAGCAGGGTGGCGACAAAGTTAACATGGAAGCCATGAAAACAACCCAAAATTCTGCCTGACACAGCTCGTTTGATAAGGGGACCATGTATGGAGGCAGTGAACTAGTAGTAGATTAAAGGTGCTGCAGTTAAAACTATGTTAGTTGGATCTTGGCATGGAGCTGGCGCTCCGCTGCCAGGCGAGCTTTCGCCAATCCAAGCCCCTGTCTCTAGGCTACTCCCCAAACAGCACTTCTAAGAACCTTTTGTATAAGATCAAGTGTAGTAGCGTTCTTATAAGTTTGGGATATGGCGGGTGAGGGGAATGTAAACAGATGCGCAAGAAGCGCATGATGCGCATGGAGCTGGCGCTCCGCTGCCAGGCTTTCTTTCGCCAATCCAAGCCCCTGTCTCTAGGCTACTCCCCAAACAGCACTTCTAAGAACCTTTTGTATAAGATCAAGTGTAGTAGCGTTCTTATAAGTTTAGGATATGGCGGGTGAGGGGAATGTAAACAGAAGCGCAAGAAGCGCTGAAATAATATTGGTAAATGATAAAAGTTTGCCAGTATATTTTGTGGATAACACAGCTGGGTGGCGACAAAGTTAACAACTTTGATGTGGAATCCATGAAAACAACCCAAATTTCTGCCTGACACACCTCGTTTGATAAAGGGACGATGTATGGAGGCAGCTATATGGACGACTTTTGGAGGTAGCAATGGAGACAACGTGTGGAGGCTGCTATGGAGACAATTTAATTTGGATAGTGCCTGTATGTGGCAGTCCAAAAAAGTTTTCAAACCAGAGGAGCAGGTAGGTGGCCCTCCAGAAAAATGAAATAGATTGAGTGCCTGTATGTGGCAGTCCAAAAAAGTTTTCTAACCAGAGGAGCAGGTAGGTGGCCCTCCAGAAAAATGGAATAGATTGAGTGCCTGTATGTGGCAGTCCAAAAAAGTTTTCAAACCAGAGGAGCAGGTAGGTGGCCCTCCAGAAAAATGAAATAGATTGAGTGCCTGTATGTGGCAGTCCAAAAAAGTTTTCAAACCAGAGGAGCAGGTAGGTGGCCCTCCAGAAAAATGAAATAGATTGAGTGCCTGTATGTGGCAGTCCAAAAAAGTTTTCAAACCAGAGGAGCAGGTAGGTGGCCCTCCAGAAAAATGGAATAGATTGAGTGCCTGTATGTGGCAGTCCAAAAAAGTTTTCAAACAAGAGGAGCAGGTAGGTGGCCCTCCAGAAAAATGAAATAAATTGAGTGCCTGTATGTGGCAGTCCAAAAAAGTTTTCAAACCAGAGGAGCAGGTAGGTGGCCCTCCAGAAAAATGAAATAGATTGAGTGCCTGTATGTGGCAGTCCAAAAAAGTTTTCAAACCAGAGGAGCAGGTAGGTGGCCCTCCAGAAAAATGAAATAGATTGAGTGCCTGTATGTGGCAGTCCAAAAAAGTTTTCAAACCAGAGGAGCAGGTAGGTGGCCCTCCAGAAAAATGAAATAGATTGAGTGCCTGTATGTGGCAGTCCAAAAAAGTTTTCAAACCAGAGGAGCAGGTAGGTGGCCCTCCAGAAAAATGGAATAGATTGAGTGCCTGTATGTGGCAGTCCAAAAAAGTTTTCAAACCAGAGGAGCAGGTAGGTGGCCCTCCAAAAAAATGAAATAGATTGAGTGCCTGTATGTGGCAGTCCAAAAAAGTTTTCAAACCAGAGGAGCAGGTAGGTGGCCCTCCAGAAAAATGGAATAGATTGAGTGCCTGTTTGTGGCAGTCCAAAAAAGTTTTCAAACCAGAGGAGCAGGTAGGTGGCCCTCCAGAAAAATTGAATAGATTGAGTGCCTGTATGTGGCACTCCCAAAAATTGTTTAAAACAGAGGACCGGGTCGGTGGCCCTCCATAAAAATTAAATGCATAAAATACTATAGCTAGAGCCAGTGGGCCCTGTCAAAAAATAGCCAGTTTCCTCTGCTTTACTGTACAAAGAGGAGGAGAAGGAGGAAAATGAGGAGGAGGAGGAGTGGATCAATTATTCAGGTTGAGCTTCCTTCACCTGGTGGAGATTGGAAATTATGAGAAATCCAGGCTTTATTCATCTTAATAAGCGTCAGCCTGTCAGCGCTGTCAGTCGACAGGCGTGTACGCTTATCGGTGATGATGCCACCAGCTGCACTGAAAACCCGCTCGGACAAGACGCTAGCGGCAGGGCAGGCAAGAACCTCCAAGGCGTACAGTGCCAGTTCGTGCCACATGTCCAGCTTTGAAACCCAGTAGTTGTAGGGAGCTGTGTGATCATTTAGGACGATGGTATGGTCAGCTACGTACTCCCTCACCATCTTTCTGTAAAGATCAGCCCTACTCTGCCGAGACTGGGTACAGGTGACAGTGTCTTGCTGGGGTGACATAAAGCTGGCAAAAGCCTTGTAAAGCGTACCCTTGCCAGTGCTGGACAAGCTGCCTGCTCGCCTACTCTCCCTCGCTACTTGTCCCGCAGAACTACGCACTCTGCCGCTAGCGCTGTCAGAAGGGAAATACTGTTTCAGCTTGTGCACCAGGGCCTGCTGGTATTCATGAATTCTCACACTCCTTTCCTCTCCAGGGATGAGAGTGGAAAGATTTTGCTTGTACCGTGGGTCCAGGAGAGTGAACACCCAGTAATCGGTGCTGGAATAAATTCTTTGAACGCGAGGGTCACGGGATAGGCAGCCTAGCATGAAATCTGCCATATGCGCCAGAGTACCAACGCGTAAGAATTCACTCCCCTCACTGGCCTGACTGTCCATTTCCTCCTCCTCCATCTCCTCCAACTTCTCTTCTTCTGCCCATACACGCTCAACAGTGAAGGACTCAACAATGGTCCCCTCTTGTGTCTCGCCAACATTCTCCTCCTCTTCCTCCTCATCCTCCTTCACCTCCACCTCCTCCGATATGCGCTGAGAAACAGACCTAAGGGTGCTTTGGCTATCAACAAGGGAATCTTCTTCCCCCGTCTCTTGTGACGAGCGCAAAGCTTCCGACTTCATGCTGATCAGAGAGTTTTTCAACAGGCCAAGCAGCGGGATGGTGAGGCTGATGATGGCGGCATCGCCACTGACCATCTGTGTTGACTCCTCAAAGTTACTCAGCACCTGACAGATATCAGACATCCACGTCCACTCCTCATTGTAGACTTGAGGAAGCTGACTGACCTGACTACCAGTTCTGGTGGAAGTTGACATCTGGCAGTCTACAATCGCTCGGCGCTGCTGGTAAACTCTGGATAACATGGTCAGTGTTGAATTCCACCTCGTGGGCACGTCGCACAACAGTCGGTGAGCGGGCAGTTGGAGGCGGAGCTGCGCTGCCCTGAGAGTAGCAGCATCTGTGCTGGACTTCCTGAAATGCGCACAGATGCGGCGCACCTTCGTGAGCAAATCAGATAGATTGGGGTATGTCTTGAGGAAACGCTGAACTATCAGATTTAACACATGGGCCAGGCATGGCACATGTGTCAGTCTGCCGAGTTGCAGAGCCGCCACCAGGTTACGGCCGTTGTCACACACAACCATGCCTGGCTTCAGGTTCAGCGGTGCCAGCCACAGATCAGTCTGCGCCGTGATGCCCTGTAATAGTTCTTGGGCGGTGTGCCTTTTATCGCCTAGGCTCAGCAGTTTGAGCACCGCCTGCTGACGCTTAGCGACGGCACTGCTGCTGTGCCTAGAGCTACCGACTGATGGCGCCATGCCCACGGATGGTAATTCGGAGGAGGAGGAGGTGGAGGAGGGGTGGGAGGAGGAGGAGGCATAGTAGGCCTGAAACACCTGGACCAAGGTAGGCCCCGCAATCCTCGGCGTCGGCAGTATATGACCAGCCCCAGGGTCAGACTCGGTCCCAGCCTCCACCAAGTTAACCCAATGTGCCGTCAGCGATATATAGTGGCCCTGCCCGGCAGCACTCGTCCACGTGTCCGTGGTCAGGTGGACCTTGTCAGAAACGGCGTTGGTCAGGGCACGGATTATGTTGTCTGACACGTGCTGGTGCAGGGCTGGGACGGCACATCGGGAAAAGTAGTGGCGGCTGGGGACCGAATACCGAGGGGCGGCCGCCGCCATGAGGCTGCGAAAGGCCTCGGTCTCTACTAGCCTATAGGGCAGCATCTCCAGGCTTAGCAATCTGGAGATGTGCACATTAAGGGCTTGGGTGTGCGGGTGGGTTGCACTATATTTGCGTTTCCGCTCCAGCGTCTGGGGTATGGAGAGCTGAACGCTGGTGGATGCTGTGGAGGATCGTGGAGGCGACGATGGGGTTTTTGTGGCAGGGTCCTGGGCAGGGGGCTGACTATCAGCTGACACAGGGGAAGGAGCAGTGGTGTGCACGGCCGGAGGTGAACGCGCTTGTTGCCACTGAGTGGGGTGTTTAGCATTCATATGCCTGCGCATACTGGTGGTAGTTAAGCTATTAGTGGTGGAACCCCTGCTGATCCTGGTTTGGCAAATGTGGCACACCACAGTCCGTCGGTCATCCGGTGTTTCCTTAAAGAACCTCCAGACTTCTGAAAATCTAGCCCTCGTCGCAGGAGCCCCTCGCCACGGGAGCTTCACTAGTTGACACATTTGGCGCTGATGCACCAGCTCTGGCCCTGCCTCTCCGTCTGGCCCCACCACTGCCTCTTCCAACCTGTTCTGGTCGAGGACTCTCCTCCGTCTCAGAAGCACTGTGTTCACCCGGCCTCTCAACCCAGCTTGGGTCTGTCACCTCATCATCCTCCGATCCCTCAGTCTGCTCCCCCCTCGGACTTCCTGCCCTGACAACAACTTCCCCACTGTCTGACAACCGTGTCTCCTCATCGTCGGACACCTCTTTACACACTTCTTCCAGTACGTCAACAAGGTCATCATCACCCACAGACTGCGACTGGTGGAAAACCTGGGCATCGGAAAATTGCTCATCAGCAAACCGGACAAGTGGTTTGTGACTGTGGGAAGGGTCCAGAAAACAGTTCCTCAGAGTATGCCGGTTCAAATGGCAAATTTTGCTGGGAGGGGGCAGACTGGGGGGGAGGAGGCTGAGGTGCAGGAGCTGGAGGAGTGCCGATTTCGGTGACATGGGTGGACTGCGTGGAAGACTGACTGGTGGACAAATTGCTCGAAGCATTGTCGGCAATCCACGACATCACCTGTTCGCACTGTTCTGGCCTCAACAGTGCGCTACCACGAGTCCCAGTAACTTCAGACATGAACCTAGGGAGTGTAGCTCTGCGGCGTTCCCCTGCTCCCTCATAAGCAGGTGGTGTCTCACCCCGCCCAGGACCACGGCCTCTGACCCCTGCAGTAGTTGGACGCCCACGTCCCCGCCCTCGTCCTCTACCCCTAGCCATTAGATCAACCAGAAATCAAATATATATAACACTACTGTAGGCGTAAGTAAGCCGTTTGGATTCTCCTATGGCTATTTTCTAGCCAAGTATTAAAGCACACTACTATGCCAGATGAGATGACGCTGAGTTATGAAAAAAATAAACGTAAAATAAAAAAGGAAATGGCAGACTGTGCCTAATTGAAATCCAACCCCGGGCCCTAATAAATTTTCCCACTTCGGTCTTTGCGATGGATATGTGCGTCACTAAGCGCAAAACACAGTGGTCGCAAGTCTCACTCCAAATTGCTCACAATTTGCTAGTAGATGCACTGCAGCAAGTACAGCCACCAGCAGATCAACCAGAAATCAAATATATATAACGCTACTGTAGGCGTAAGTAAGCCGTTTGGATTCTCCTATGGCTATTTTCTAGCCAAGTATTAAAGCACACTACTATGCCAGATGAGATGACGCTGAGTTATGAAAAAAATAAACGTAAAATAAAAAAGGAAATGGCAGACTGTGCCTAATTGAAATCCAACCCCGGGCCCTAATAAATTTTCCCACTTCGGTCTTTGCGATGGATATGTGCGTCACTAAGCGCAAAACACAGTGGTCGCAAGTCTCACTCCAAATTGCTCACAATTTGCTAGTAGATGCACTGCAGCAACTACAGCCATCAGCAGATCAACCAGAAATCAAATATATATAACGCTACTGTAGGCGTAAGTAAGCCGTTTGGATTCTCCTATGGCTATTTTCTAGCCAAGTATTAAAGCACACTACTATGCCAGATGAGATGACGCTGAGTTATGAAAAAAATAAACGTAAAATAAAAAAGGAAATGGCAGACTGTGCCTAATTGAAATCCAACCCCGGGCCCTAATAAATTTTCCCACTTCGGTCTTTGCGATGGATATGTGCGTCACTAAGCGCAAAACACAGTGGTCGCAAGTCTCACTCCAAATTGCTCACAATTTGCTAGTAGATGCACTGCAGCAAGTACAGCCACCAGCAGATCAACCAGAAATCAAATATATATAACGCTACTGTAGGCGTAAGTAAGCCGTTTGGATTCTCCTATGGCTATTTTCTAGCCAAGTATTAAAGCACACTACTATGCAAGATGAGATGACACTGAGTTATTAAAAAAATAAACGTAAAATAAAAAGAAACTGGCAGACTGTGCCTAATTGAAATCAAACCCCTAATAAATTTTCCCACTTTGGTGTTTGAGGTGGATATGTGTGTCACTAAGAGCTAAACACAACGGTAGCAAGTCCCCCTGCTAATTCCTCACAATATGGTACTAGCTGCACTACTAGTGCCAGCAAGCCCAGCCACAAGCAAACAAAAAAAAAAAGTATAACGTTATTGTAGCCCTAAGAAGGGCTGTTGGGTTGTTGTAGAATCACTCCTGCCTAACAGTAAGCTAATAGAACACCCTAACGCTTTCCCTGACCAGCAGCAGCTCTCTCCCTAGCGGCATCCAAACAGAGAATGATCCGAGCAGCGCGGGCAGCGGCTAGTCTATCCCAGGGTCACCTGATCTGGCCAGCCAACCACTGCTATCGACGTGTAAGGGTACCACGTCATGCTGGGTGGAGTGCAGAGTCTCCTGGCTTGTGATTGGCTCTGTTTCTGGCCGCCAAAAAGCAAAACGGCGGGAGCTGCCATTTTCTCGAGCGGGCGAAATACTCGTCCGAGCAACGAGCAGTTACGAGTACGCTAATGCTCGACTGAGCATCAAGCTCGGACGAGTATGTTCGCTCATCTCTAGTTATCACCTCATTCTTTTGAGCACTAAAAACCATTTTAAAAGGAAGGGAAGTATCAATAAGTTGACCAAACAGCAACAATAGGAGTTTATGTTCGTAAAAAGTAAAAAACGCATTTTTATTCCATATACCAATACAATATTACAATCCACCAATTTATTAAAGATAAAATTAATAATGGGACAGTTCCTACTCAGGGACAAGGAAACCCAGAATGGAAATAGGCTACACAACATACATAAGCCCCCTCTGATATCCAACCCTATAGTAACCTAAATATAGACTATGTAGTCACAAAAATATATAAAATATATAGGAGGTGAGTTTAGATGTCCTAAATAACACAGCACACCAGTGGAGGTACCTCCCGCTGGATGTGCCAATACATGTAACTGTTAATGTTGATACTCACCAGTAGACATAATTAAGGGTTAAGGATAGCCACTAAACCACCTGTATTATTGGTAAATATAATAAAAATTGGTTAATACTTTTTACCAAAAAAGAATCCTATTGTTTGTGTTTGATCTGCTACTTTTGGGTTAGTGGAGATCTATAAATCTTATTGTTTTTTGTAATGTGAGGTATCAATATGCTGTATTGTAATCCATAAAGTTTAAGAGTATTTTTTATTTATTAATTTTTTATAGTGGATCCAATGAATTTTAAGATTATGGAGCTTACACCACTCACAGCCCTCACTCACCTGACTGTATGATAAGAAAATAACAGTGACAGATGCAGATAAGTAGTATCACTATATAGAGCTGTGGAATACAATAACGCCATATGAGCAATAAGAAAATGAAAGGACAAATTGAATTTATTTTATTAAAACACTTTATTCTTCATTCAGCGTCTTCTTTGTTTAAAACGATCCTCTAATTCTTTTTAAGTTTTCTAATTCTCTCAGGCAAATAAAAAAGCGTTTTGGAGCGAGGCTTTGTCTAGCATATCATTACATCTGAAATTACACAAGTGTCATTATTGTCTTGTAGTAGCTCCCTGTCTGTGGCCAAGGGGAATTCAGTGTAATTCTCATCTCCGCTAGCAGACAGCGATGGCGTCCCGCGCTCTCCTGCAGGCTGTCTGTGACTGCTGATCTGGGACCTATTATGGGCTTACTTTTTCCTGGAATTTCCAAAGGGAATATTAGATTAGATACATCTCAATTTTCTGATCTTTAAAATGCAGAAATTGTTTGAATATTCAACGTATCAAAGTGTTGGGTTGACATTTACAGAAGTGAACAAAAACAAACAAATTTTGGAACGGAAAAATGTAGTTTTGCTTCACTGAAATGTCATTGTAGCTGTGTATGAGTTACACCTGCGGTGATACTTTTATTTTTTGGCTTTTTACTTTTCTATTTGCTTTTCATAGATTTGGGTTGAGTGCAGTTTGTAAAAAGTATAAATTGTAGTACTACATTGTAAAATTCCAATATAATTATTATTCTGATAAGTCTTCAAAATGGTTTAAATTAAAACTTTTACCAGGTTTTATCCATTAAAACTGCTATAAAAAATATAATTGGGATATCGCCATGATAGTACTGACCCATAGAATATAAATAACATTATGGGGCACATTTACTTACGTGTCCACGTTGCGATTGTGCTGCGGTTCAATACGAGCGTGCGCCCGATATCCTGCATGTGTCGCTTCCCCTTCTAAGGTCCCCCGGAGTTCACCTTCACAATTTTAAAGTTAAATCCCGCGGTTTGTCCAAATCCATCGGATCGCCCAACGGCCAGGCCCCCGATTTGTGTCAAATGAAAGCCGGCGCAATTGCGACAAAATCCAATCGCGTGTGACACAATCCCCTTCTAAATACCTGTCGCGATGGCACGATCACCCAAAATTTGGAAAACCGACAGAAATGCGGCCGTGGGACCCTTAGTAAATAAGCCCCTATATCTATATGGTGTATAAAAGTAAAGAATCAATATAAGAATTAATTTTTTTTTCGCATCCCCGCCAAAAATGTTCATTAAATGTTATCAATGGGATATAACCACTCCAAATACAGTGTTACTGTATTCCATGAGAGGTTAAGTTTCTCTTGTTCTGTTATCTTATAGACTCAGCAAATGTCACATAGCACCTGAAATTTGTTTCAGCAAAATTTGCCCTCCAAAAGCGTGAGGGCGCTTATTCCCTTCTGTGCTCTGTTATGGGCCCATAAAGTGGTTTACATCCATAAGTGGGGTATTGCCAGACTCATTTTGTCCTGCGTGAATATGTAAATTTTAGGGCTAATTAAACATTTTATTGTCAAAATTTGAAAATTCTGTTTAGAACCCCCATTTTGTTTTACATCACCTTCAATGCTTAAAGGGTTAACAAGCTTAACAAGGGCTGTTTTGAATAGTTTAAGGGGTGTGATTTAAAAATGTGCTTTGAGGGGAGTTTCAAATAAATAGAACTTTTAAAACAACTATAAATATGAATAGACCTCTAAAATAATTGAATCTAAGGTTTAATTGAAAATCTGTAAAATTTCAGTATGATTTAAAAGCCTCCTAACATCCTAATAAAATTAAATAACATTAAAAAAATGATGTCAATATAAAGCAGACATATGGTTAATGTTCGTTAGTAACCTATTTGGGAGGTTAAACTTAATGTAAGAAAAACACACAATTGGTAATAAGGTTCTTACATCAAATATAGAAAAACATCTGCCTGGATAGAAACGTTTAAAAATTATGAATTTTACTTTATTATTTTTTTCCTTAAAATGTTATGACTAGTCACTAGAAAAATTCTAAATTCACAGGCATTGGCCAGCTTTGTGGACTAGTAATAGTAATGTTATATTGGGATAAAGTATGCCAGCATTGCCTATGCACTATCCCTAACCTATGAGCCTCACAAGCCCTCAGTTTGTCAGGACACAGTTTAAGTAGTGGCACATAACTGGATTGAGAGCAGTGATGAAAGGAATCATCAGCCTGCTTTATGTGATATAAGACCTAACACGTTTCTGCAGCTATTGTATTCTCAAGATGCTTCATCAGAGGTGTTAAAATTACAATAATATGTAATCCTGTTGTGGAACAAAGAGACTGCTACATAGTAGCTGTTTTGATGGATGTCATCACTACGTCCATCCTCCAGGAAGGCTGGATCACCAGAATCATTGACGTTATTCCGGATCCACCTGTCTAGGCCGAGTTTAGCTAGATCATATGGACCTCAAGCTAACTAGGTTGTCAAGGAGACCTTTCAAACAGGACTTCTCATTCAGCAGTAAAGATGGAGGTAAGTATCGATATCCTGTTTCCTCGAAAATAAAACAGTGGGGGTCATTTACTAAGGGCCCGATTCGCGTTTTCCTGACGTGTTACCCGAATATTTCCGATTTGCGCCGATTGTACCTGAATTGCCCCGGGATTGTGGCGCACGCGATCGGATTGTGGCGCATCGGCGCCGGCATGCGCGCGACGGAAATCGGGGGGCGTGGCCAAACGAAAACCCGACGTATTCGGAAAAACCGCCGCATTTAAAAACCGAAAAAGTGTCGCTTGGGGAGCGCTTACCTTCACCTGGTCCGAGGTGGTGCATTCCGGCGCGATGAGATGACTTTCAGCGCAGCAGCGCCACCTGGTGGACGGCGGAGGAGCTACCTTCTTAAATCCCGTCCGCACCCGAATCCAGAGCAGAGAACGCGCCGCTGGATCGCGAATGGGCCGGGTAAGTAAATTTGCCCCAGTGTCTTATATTAATTTTTGCTCCTAAAGAGGCACTAGGTCTTATTTTCAGGGGATGTCTTATTTTTCCATGAACAAGAATTTATATTTATCATTGAACAAAAAAATCAACTTTTCTAACATCCTTATGACTCTCCAAACTCTGAATTTCGTGCTGTATTTCTTGTGACTCATTTCTATTAGAATCATGGGCCCCAATCTCTCATGTTAAGTAAAAGCCCTTTCCATAAATGACCCTTCTTATTCTGGTAGCTGTTGGTATCACATTTGCAGCACAACAGCCAGTGATTTACTTCCATGGAATCTTTCACATGTCACAACCTTCTACAGCATCTACGAGATTTACTAATACTAATGTATGGCGCTGGGGGAGCTGCTGCAATGACTGCTGCTAGGTCTTATTTTCAGGGGAGGCCTTATATTTCTAAGCCTGAACAAAATTGTACTAGGTCTTACTTTCGGGGGATGTCTTATTTTAGGGGAAACAGGGTAACTATACTGGCTCCTTGCTGAACGGAGCATAAGAAATCATATCCATCCCCACATACATCATAATTTATTTATTGCCAGGACTCTAGGTATATTTGTGTCCCCATGTATCACTTCTGCTAACTTCAATTAGGTTAAGATACTCACCTGAGGACATCCCATATTCTAACCTGTCAGAATAATAACTGTCTAACCACCTAAAACTATACTTAAAGGGATATTCCAGGAATATGAACGTCTGATACAAAAAAACATAATTCTATAAATAAATGAATGAAACAAAACTCAATGTCATTAGTCACAAAATGGAGCTTAAAAAGTTTGATTTTATGATTCACAAAATTTTATGGCCTCTCTAAAGTTATCACCAAGATGGCTGCCACTTAAAACTACAAGTCCCAAGATCCTTTAGTTCTCAGTAACTCCTCCTCCCTCTTATGCTCTACTCCCAGTGATGATCTAACAGGTTTTCTTGCTCTGTTACCATAGTAATGATGTGTAACTGCCATCACCACAACACTGGCCATACTGGATGCACTGCAACCAACCAACTACAGCCAAACAAGTAGTGATCACATGACCTGCCCAGGCAGGTGCAGGACATGTGATGTGGACATGTGACCAGCGGCCATCTTCTGTCCTGTGTATGCTCTGCAACAGACCGCGCGGAGGAAATTAACGGACTGATTAAAGGGCCAGTAGCATTTTAATTCTCCATTACAGTCTATGTCACCAGCATTTTCTGCTAAGGGGAGCAAAATTTTAAATAACAACTAATTACACATTAGCTTATATTTTAACCCCTTAAGGACGGAGGTTTTTTTCGGCTAATTTCTCGCTCTCCAACTTCAAAAATCCATAACTTTTTCATTTTTACGTGTACAGACCTGTGTGAGGGCTTATTTTGTGGGTAACAAATTTTACTTTCCCGTAATGTTATTTATTTTAACATGCCATGTACTGCAAAGCTGAAAAAAAATTCCAAATGTGGAAAAATTTAAAAAAAACCGCACGTGCGTCACGTTCTTGTGGGCTCAGTTTTTACAACTTTCACTCTTCGCTCCAAATAACACACCTACTTTATTCTTTGGTTCGGTGCGATCGCGGTGATACCAAATTTATATAGGTTTTATTGTGTTTTAATACATTTTCAAAAATTAAACGAATGTGTACAAAAAAGAAAAAAAATTTTTTGCCATCTTCTGACGCTAATAACTTTTTCATACTTTGGCGCACGGAGATGTGTGAGGGGTCATTTTTTGCGAAATGAGGCGACGTTTTCAATGCTACCATTTTGAGGTCTGTGCGACATTTTAATCATTTTTTATTTCATTTTTTATGTTATGTAAAAAGGTGTAAAAGTCGCATTTCGGACATTTGGGCGCCATTTCCCGCCTCGGAGGTCACCGCCGGCCGTAACCGTTTTTATATTTTGATAGATCGGGCATTTTGGGACGCGGCGATACCTAATATGTCTGTGATTTTTACTGTTTGTTATGTTTTATATCCGTTCTAGGGAAAGGGGGGTGATTTGAACTTTCAATATTTTATTAATTTTTTTTATTTTTTAAACTTTTTTTTTTCTTTTTTTTTCAAAATCTTTTAGACCATCTAGGGTACATTAACCCTAGATGGTCAGATCGCTCCTACCATATACTGCAATACTACAGTATTGCAATATATGGCATTTTTGCAGGTCATACATTACAATAAGCCACTGGCTCATTGTAACGAACCTGCATAAACCATGTAGCCTCGTGTCAAAAGAAGACCCGAGGCTACCATGGTAACCGATCGCCGCCCCCCGATGACGTTCGGGGGCGTGGCGATCGAAAAAAAGACGGCGGCGTTTAGAGGGTTAATAGCCGCGATCGGTGCAAGCACCGACCGCGGTTATTAGCGGTGGGGGTTTTGTGCAAAATGCAAAAACCCCCACCTCTGTATGAAGAGGACTCAGCCCGTGAGCCCTCTTCATACATCCCTTATACCTCTAACGCAGAGCGTTAAGGGGTTAAGGACCCATTTGTTTATGAAATATGCTGATTCCTGGAATACCCCTTTAATGGGGGAGATTTATCAAAAGTGAGAGCAAAACTGTTCTAGTTGTTCTTGGCGACCAATCAGAGCTCAGCTTTCATTTTACCACAGCTGCTTCTAAAATGAAGGCTAATCTCTGGTTGCCATGAGCAGCTAGAACAGTTCTGTTATCAGACAGTTTTAATAAATGAGGCTCAATGTTCAGAAAAACATATACTTTTTCGAGTATGTTGGTAGGTTAAGAGTTATTTATACCGGGTATAAAACAGCACAGATAAATAGATGAATCGAATAAGACGGCATTAAAGATATAGGCCACTTTACCTCATGTTTTTTATATTGTGCGTGTGAGTGGGGCGGGGGCAAGAAATTAGATAATTTACCAATATACATCAATTAAAAGTTCTGCTCCGCTTTCTTGATATGTAAAGTGAAGCCTCCTGTCATCATCCAGACATTCCTGTCCATAAAATGACCGCAGATGGAGGATCATGTGATCTCTAACTGTCCATGAGCAATCTCTCTGGTAAGGACCTTGATGTTATATTCATTAATATTCATTAATACTATCATACTGTCCTGGCAGGGTGATTGCTCATGGACTATTAGAGATCACATGACACATGATCACATCACTGCCGCCATTTTATGGACAGGAATCTCTGGCTGATGAGGTAAAAGACAGGAGGCTTCACTTCACATATCAAGAAAGCAGAGCAGAACTATTACTAGATATATATTGGTAAATTACAGTTTTTTTTCAGACTATAAGGCGCACCATCAATAAATGCCTGCTAAAACGTCTAGGTTCATATATAAAGTGCACCTGATTATAAGGATGAATGACCAACAGGTGGCAGACCTGTGCACAGTACAAGGCAGCTGTTGTCTGTAAGTATGGGTCATATATAAGGCGCACTGGACTATAAGGCGCACCTTTGATTTCTGAGAAAATTAAAGGATTTTTTGTGCGTCTTATAGTCTGAAAAATACGGTATCTAATATCCTGCCCCTCACACTTAAACACACATTACAAAAACATGAGGTAAAGTGGCCAACCCCTTAAAGGCAATGCAGACGTTCGGCCACTGCTTTAGAATGGCTTGTTGACTAGTGTCCGGAGAATGACAGGACCCTCACTACTATTATTCCTGACTTTTTGTATTGTGTAATGTAGTATTTTATTTGTATATATCCCCTATGATTTGTAAACTGCTACGACACTATATATATATATATATATATATATATATATATATATATATATATATATAAAGATTGTTATTAATGACCTACGTGGTGACTAACCAACCTTCAGCCAGGGGATGCACTGATAAAACCAAAGCGAGGAAACAAAATAGAGACACTGACCATGTGGAACATGGCCATGGCCATAAGATTTCCATGATTTCTATTGCTGATTTGATTTGTTTTTATATTTTAGACCCAGTGGAGTGATATAAAATATTTCAGGATCACACTTAACTTTTAATTTATCTTTGTTAATTAAAAAAAATTCACAATCCCACATTGTGGCATCACCTTATTTCCCAATCCGCAAGTAATAATCACCATGTTCTTCTTGGTTCCACCTTGGGGAAGGGAACACTAGTCTTATTGTAGGCATGCTGCTGGGTGGTTTACTTTCTGGCCATTCCAGCTGGCTTCATCTAATAAATAAAGCAATGACATTAAAATGATGTAGTGACTTTGAATAATCTATATTTTATCTGGTATCTTCCTGAAGACATCATTAGAGCAGAGCTCACACATGAATCAGCAGGACATAAACTGAAATGCAACAAAATAAGATCATAAATCAATGTAGAATACACATCAATCGCTTCGGATGAAATTTCCAATCCTCATGCCCAAAAGAGGGGACAGTTATACAAAAAAATACAGAGCATTTCCCATGTAGCTTATTAGCAAACTGAGGAATATTTCATATTTACAATCTAGACTGTTTAATAGGTTTTACAAGAAATATTCTGAAACTAGTTACAGCAAATCAAATTTTTATCAATGTATTAACAAACAAGTAGATATAATAACCAGAAAAATAGCACTAATAAAAGTACAGGCGGTCCCCTACTTAAGGACACCCGGGTTACAGACGACCCCTAGTTAAAGACAGACCCCTCTGCCCACTGTGACCTCTGAATGCTATACTATAGTCCCAAGCTGCAATGATCAGCTGTAAGGTGTCTATAATGAAGCTTTATTGATAATCATTGGTCCAATTACAGGAAAAAATTTTGAAACTGTAACTGTCACTGAGAGAAATTTTTTTTTTTTGTCTAGAACTACAATTAGAAAATATACAGTTTCAACTTACATACAAATTCAACTTAAGAACAAACCTATGGACCCTATCTTGTATGTAACCCGGGGGTATTAATATCTTGAATACTAGAGAATTAGATGGAGAAGGTGTGAACACCTCAAGCCTTCCATATTCAAACATAAAGGTTCCATTGATAATACCTTATGTTATTTATTGCAAAACTGAAATAAAAATTGGGATGATCAGTAACACAAGACAAAGCCTATGTACAGAACTAACAATGTTTCTTTATGAAGGTTTCTTAAACTATTACGTTAATAGTATACCAGTAATATATTTTATAATGTTAATGCAACCTGGAATGTCAATGGATAATTTCACATTACCTGGCTCCCTGCCAGCAGAGTGTGGTTAGTCCCGGGTATGGGGGAGGGGCAGCTCCAGTCTTGTATTCTTTCTCTCCTCCACACCATCCCCTCTTCTCCAATGTCTGCTCGATGCATGTGACAGGAGGTCGGGAGGGGAAAGGGATCTGCATGAGTGTGGAGGAGAGGAGACTGACACAAACAGGCTGCTCTACCCCTAACCTCCTCACTCGGGGATTCACCACATGCTGTAACCAGCTAAAATATACATTCCTAGTGGTAGATTTGTTTTTAAGAAATTTATAAGGATTTTCAATTATTTTTTACATCTTGTAACTTTGTTACTATTTATCAAAATATATTTATGATTTAAAAAAACACACACACCAAAACTGTTGGAAATGACACCATCTTTACATCACTACGGACAGTAGATGATGTCACAGCTTATCTCCTCCCTGTACAATGACCTTTATATAGATAACACTGACCCATCGTTACATCACTACTGATAATAGATGATGTCACAGTTTATCTCCTCCCCCTCCCTGTACAATGACCTCTATATAGATAACACTGACCCATCATTACATCACTACTGACAATAGATGATGTCACAGTTTATCTCCTCCCCCTCCCTGTACAATGTCCTCTATAAAGATAACACTGACCCATCATGACATCACTACTGACAATAGATGATGTCACAGCTTATCTCCTCCTTTTCCCTGTACAATGACCTCTATATAGATAACACTGACCCATCATTACATCACTACTGACAATAGATGATGTCACAGCTTATCTCCTCCCCCTCCCTGTACAATGACCTCTATATAGATATAACTGACCCATCATTACATCACTACTGACAATATATGAGACTGTGGCCAGCATTTTTAAGCATACACCTAAAGGAGATGACGACATGTAAGGTTGTGGTCACACATGGTGTTTTTAAAAGCATTGCAAAAACACATGCGTTTTACATTTTACACTGTATTTGGTTGGTGTGAAAGTGTTTCTCTTAATTGTTGGAAATGTAAGCATCTTGGTTAACATGTTCACAACTGCTTACACTTCTTACAGAAATAAAGAAAAAATACTTTCTAACTAGCCAAAGGCAGGTTAAAATGTTAGCTACATTTGCTGTGAAAGTAAAAATGTATAAATTTGAAAAAAAAAACAACCCAAACTTTTGATGCCCAGTAGGTTTATGTGCATAATTTTAAACATTTAAAGCCTGTGAAATAATTCCAATTTACATGTCAAAAGAGGGCCCAAGAAAAAAAACATTCCACATCCTGCCATACACCGTATTATGCCATTGGATCACATGTATCAAACTTTTGGCTTGCCTTTTTCTTTAATTTTTAAGACTTTTCATGGTGCTTGTGCTTATTTGTGACTATTTTTGAGCCTAAAACAGTCTCCTTTAAAGTTCGTCATTATCTAGATTTCTGCAGTGTCCCTAGAGTTATCACCTGAATCCAGAGGTGAAAGTTGCGACTTTTTAAAAAAGTAGCAAAAAAGTCCTACATTTTGGCTCAAATCTATGGCTGCACCTAACCAGAAATGGAAATCAGCTAAGAACTGATTACAACTTTTGGGAGACATTTTGTGACTTTTGTTTTAAACCAGAGGCGACAGGGCTTTTTTACTATGAGAACTGTCAATCTGGGGAATAGTCTGCCTCAGGCGCTGGTCACAGCAGGGACAGCAGAGATCTTCAAAAAGGATCTAGATGCCTTTTTATACCTAAATAACTTTGATGGTTATTTTATATAGAATTGTTTCCCCTAAATCCCTTCCTCATCCAATCCCTTCCGACTGTATAAGGAGGGTGCCCACATACTGGGGGTTTCCTGATTTTGCAATTTATTACATGGAGCATTTGCACTTTAAATAGGGGTGGTATTTGCTCCCTTTATCCACCCTGCTGCTCCTCAACTCCTCCCATAACTGAGCCCTTGTAGGGCACGCAATGGGTGTGCACCTCCTCTTGCCTCCTCTTGCCCGTACCATCTTTGAGCTGTCCCTCTCTTCCTACTGCTACTTAGATTTGGTGTTTTGATGTTTTCGGTTTTTCGGTGATCACCTCAAGTCTCAGCTGGTGGAAATGAGAATTGATGTGGATTTTGCCCAGAAGTCGAAGTGATGGTTCGGGAGTCCAGCTGAGCAAACCGCTTTGGGCAGCTATGGTTTCCGAAGAAACGGACTGAGATTGTTGTTAATTTTTAATTATTATAGGAACAATAATTGTTTTTCAGTGATCATCTAAAGTCACAGCTGGTGGAAAAGAATATTGATGTGGATTATCCCCGGAAGTCGAAGTGCTGGTCCGGGAGTCTGGATGAGCAAACCACTTCAGGCAGCTATGAATGAAGAAACGAACAGAGATTACGGTTAATTTTGAGAATATTAAAAATAATAATAATTGAGTTTATCAGCAATAAATAGCTGTGACCTTTTCTGCCCAACATGAAATCTTGTGTGATCATTTCTTATAGTTGTGTTTAGTTAGTAATGGTTGATGGGGATAATGTTACGGGTATGATTAAGTATCCTAAATAAAATGCCTTAATGTAGAGTTAAATGGGTAATGTTCACTACCTCCCAGTTCTTGATGGACATGTCTAAACTATGATACTGTGAAGTCACAATTTCACTAAAGATCAAACATATATCAATAAGGAGAAACCACTAAGATACATCTAACCAGCAGAAAAGTCAGACTTATAATACACGTGGACACAATCCTTCTTTGCACCTGCCCTGGACTGGGTGCAGATTTCTGCCTGAAAAGTCGAGAAAATTGAGAAAAAAATGATACGCAAGTGAAAAATCACACAGAACATCTGGGGAAAAAAAGATACACAAGGCAGACTGCTCAAGGTGGAGACCAAGGTGAATAGTCACAGTGAAAAGTCACAAAAAAACTAAAAGTCACAAAAAAGAAAGAAAAAAGAAAAAAAAACCAAGACACATGTCCCCCTTTGTAGCAAAAGCATTAATTAAAAAAAAAAACTTACAGCAGAGGAAGGGGTTCTGCGATATTGCACAGAATTCCTGTGCCCTCCAAATACTATCAAACAGTTAATACAACAGAAAACATATAGGGAAAATCAGAGTGTAGGTCATTTAGTCAGTAAAAGTTTTTCCCTATTACAGCGTCTTGTATCCAGCAGCAATGTGCCAGCGTGTGGGGGATGTTTTATACACAGCACATTGCCTCGGCACAGAAGCTGCTCCTTTCTAGCTTTATCAGTTCTTAACAGGACTTAGCTCTGCACTCACAAGATTTCTCTTTCAACAAAGTTACATAAATAATCCAAGTACACTAAATGAGACTTTACGGCGTCTCATTAAAAACAAATAAAGTAAAGAAGGAGCTAATTCCCCTTAAGAAGAGCAGTCAGTTCATGCATATATATGACTACTCCGTGCTCAAGTGGTAAAACTTACAGTAATTGCATTTATTGATCACTTGCTTCCAGCTTTTTTATATATGGGTTTGATGTTACGGTTCTCTCGGAATCTTTTTAAAAAAAAAAAAAAAAAGAAAAACTCTACTTCTTAGGATGGTAGCAAAAAGTATTTTTGAGTCATTATAAAGTAGAGTAAATTTTTTTCAACATAATAATTTCCCCTTAAAAGAGTGTTTACAAACATTTACGATGTAAGACTAATAATAATTCCTTTATATAGCGCACACAGATTACGCAGCGCTGCACAGAGTTTGTCAAATCAGTCCCTGTCCCCAGTGGGGCTTACAATCTAATCCACCTACCAGTATGTTTTGGAGTGTGGGAGGAAATCGGAGGATCTGGAGGAAACCCACGCAAACACAGAGAGAACATACAAACTCTTTTCAGATGTTGACTGAACATTTTTAGAGATCTTTTTATCCCAGCTGCTGTTACTCAGATAAATTCAAGAAATTTGATAAGGGATTAGCAATATGTTACTTTAGGGATATAATTGTATATTTTTAAAATGTTTATGTGATTTTATGCAATTTTTATGTGATGTATGTGTAGTATGTTGTGTGGTTACTTTGAGCTAATGTAGCAGAAGAAGTTCCCTTATTATTCACCTATCCTCCTTCCTGCATCGTACCTCCTTTCGTGTGCATTAGCCCTAAAAGTACACAACCAAGAAAAGATGAAGGTTGGAAGTGCTGGTATGTTTCTTTTATTATAATATATTGCATTTTTTTTATCAAATCTACCACTTGCTTTTATGCATTGTGAAACAAACATACCTTGAGAATGCTGTAGCTACACTGATGAAGAAACATATCTTGTTTAGTCCCTGAACTGAGTGGTTTTGCTGAAAAAACAATTATAAAATTATGATAATGAGGCTCTGTCGCTCCTGTGGCTTCTCCTTTTACCGTAATTATGCAATGCTCCAGCCTTGTCCATAACAAGCCAAAAATACATCATCACTGTGTTGTCCCTTACAGGCAGAAGTAATCAATCGCTGCACCATCCCCCAGCTGCTATGTGTGAGTCATCCAGCTCAGGTTGATAAGTCCTGTCTGGACAGTTCAGGAAGCTCCTCTGTATGTGGAAGTAATATGTTTATGTACAGCAGCCAGTCTTTCCCAAAGTCCTGAATTTTATAATCCTTTTTTGAGTAAAACCATGCATTTCAGGGATTAAATAAAATCTGTTTGATGTTGTATGTATGAGATCTATATTTCCTAATTTCTTGGACCATTATGGGGTACAATTCCTACATTTGGTAATGATTATTGCAATTTATTATGTATTATATCATTTTCTCTCTGTAGTAGATAAACCATCTGCTTTGCTGTGTTGCACAGAAGCGGCTTTTCTGCTCTGCTTATTCTTTGGCTCCTTTAAGGCTAAATATACCACCGATCCCTCGCTACATTCTGCAAATGTATTTCAAATCCTAAAGAAGAAAGATAAAACCAGCGCTTCGGGAGGGATGTGTGACTATACGACAGTCGCTATTAATCAAAAGACAGAAATCAGTAGTAAAACTCTTTCTTGCCATAAGAACAATTTATCTTGCTTGAAAATAGTTTTCATCAGAGGGTTCGGTTTTTCAGTTTTTATCTAACTTATAGAAAGCAACGGAATCAATAAACAGATTTAATAGGTTTTGATTACCTGTCAGAAAGGGTTTTGCTACATTCAAGTTTAATTTTTTTTTTTTGAGGACTTGCATTACTGTAGAGGATACATTGCTGCTTTCATACAACGCCGTGATTTATTTCTACTGATCCTTAGATCCTTGGATCACCTCACTGATGTCTTACATCTCAGCCTGTGTTGTATTAAAGATTTTCAGTGTTCACACAAAATCAGAAAACTTGATTCTTAAAAAATTCAACAAATGACACAAAATGTAAACTTTTATATAATATTTGAATAGCTTTTGTGCTCGGATAACATACAAAAGGGTTGGCATCCTGGTTTATAGGAAGTATGAAAATAGGCAAGTTTATTTAATCAGGTCAAAGCTCCCACAGACTTTCAAATAAATCTACCATTTAAAAAAAGGAAAAAAAAACACCTATATATACTCACCTACACTCCTCTTCATTCCAATCACGGCTCTTGTCTTTTCTGATTTTGACACACGGGGAAAAAAAGACTTATGATGAGCAACCCGGAGCTTGGGGATGAGATGTCCAGCACTCTGGGCTGCTAATTATTCACACCTCTTGCACAACGTCACCTCCCTCTCCAAGTATCAGAGATGGAGGTGCGAAACGTGTGAATAATTAGCAGCTCAGAGCACCAGTTATCACATCCCCACTGATTGTATTTTAATGAAGAGTGGCCGCACATGTGCGTCCAATGCTCTATTGTTCTCAACTGGGAAACAAGGGCCACAAGACCATTGTTTTTGAAATAGGTGTGGATTCCAGAGGACTGAAACTGTCAATTTTGTTAGTGAGTCTTATGTTCCCTCTAGCTGCGGATGAAAGTTGTATTTTAGACTTAAAACAACTATTTTTATAGTTGTATACCCAAGTTGATTCCAGATGAAAGGGAATGTCAGAGACCCAATACACCTTGAAGTGGAATAATACCCTCCTTGTTTTTGAATACATAACTGGATCAATTCAATAAAAAATGATATGATTTAAAAAAATATCGGTTTTACCTCCTAAAACGGACCTGTCACCAGATTTTGACCACCCTGACTGACAATGCCTGCTGATAAAGGGTTACGAGTCCTAAAATTAGCTGCCAGTGGGGCCCTGTAACTTAATCACAGAAGTAAAGCAAATTATCTTTTCTGACTCGTGTCTGGTATATGTGACTCTTCTCCCAGGTGGGCAGAGAACCACGCCCCATTATTCTGACTGACAGAATTCTGACTCTCTGTCTCTTCAAATCCCTGATCTGCCTCCTTGTACTTAGGGACCATCTGCTAATATTCAACTACAGACATATAAAGCTCCATGTGCAGATAGGAAATATTGTGTCAATCTTTTTACATGGTGCCTTGTGTTACATTCATGACATGTGACCAGAGTGACATCATCACAAGTCCTTTAGCCTTCTAAAGCAAACTATACACCATGTATGTGATTACTTGAAATCACAGCAATCTCCATGGAGGCTGGAGAGGAGAAGAAATACATGGAGGCTGCTGTGACTTCATGTGGTCACATACATGCATGTGGTACAGTTTGCTATATTTAAGAGGCTAAAGGACCTGAGATGATGTCACTCTGGTCACATGACATGAACTGTAACCAGTAAGGAGACATAAGGCATGTGAAGGAGTAGATGGGAGGGGCTAGCTGAGCAGGACACGCCCACTCTGATGCCAGGAAATAAGATAAATTATGATATATGTGGATGTAAACAAAACAATTATCAGCTAAAAGAAGGCTGTCAGTTAGTTAATATGTCTCTAAAGGAACCTGTCACCGGCTGTATATGTGCGAATGTGATGACAGATTATCTTTAAGGATTGTAAATAATACATGTATTTCCTCAATAGGTTAAGGCTGTACAAAGATGGTTCACAGGCTGTATTATACAGTAGAGTCATGTGGCTAACTGCAGCAATAGTTGTGGCAGTTAACCTGTTAGTTGCAGTGGTTAAAGTCATTAATTTCACATAAATATGACATGGATGTGGCCATATTGTTGGCAATTAGCATCCCCCACGACTTCACCAGTGATTGCTGATTGTTATGACTCCATTTAAGTTAAAGGCTTCTCCTGCATATTGACTTTCATTGTTGCTAATAACTGAAAAATGAAGGCAAAGCCAATATTCTGGATATTGCTGACTTTTGGTCGGTAGCTTTGAGTTATCCTTCATTTGCATTGTGTAGTGTATTATTGATAAGCTTTAATACTGATATTATAATTGAGAAGTCTATATCTTCAGGAATGTTACCATGAAATATTAAAATGCACCTAAGTGAGATGTGCAATTAAAGACAATGCCTGCTATTTCCCATACTTCATTTCAAACAGAATGAGGCTTGAAACATTAGAATTTTGGAAGAGAATTAAAAAGTTTAATGAGACGATCTCACAAACTTTGAAAACACCAGCAGAAATGAGGAAAAATTATCAATATTAGTAAAAATATGTGGCCACAATTTAATAACTTGGTCATGAAGTAGTTTGACACCTTAGATTAATATTTAAAAACCTTGGAGAAGTGGCTTATCACCTTATTTTCCCCATTACCCAGGGCTATCAATATCTTGACCTTAGAAACCTGTTTCCAATTAAATGATTAAGATATGTTAAATTTCTCCTGACTCATTTAATATGAAGGAGCTATACATCTAATACCTTAACCAGGGAAATTTTGGCTTTAAAGATCAAAAAATGTTAGTTGACCTAATGGCAACAAAGGTTTCCAAATGATTACATGACTCGTCTGCATAAGAGAGACACACACTTGACTCTGGAATATATGCTATTAAGGGGCCAGGTACAGATTTAAACTTGATTTAATGATGTAAGCCATGAATGAATTCTGGTGATAAAAACAGCTTAGGCATAAGCCTGAATACTGCTGCGGGAACATATCTTGTTTAATCCATGAACTGAGTGGTTTTACTGAAAAAACAATTATAAAATCATGATAATGCGGCTCTGTCGCTCCTGTGGCTGGCTCAGCGCTTACCCTAATTATTCCCTGCTCTAAACTTGTCCTTCCCCGCATAAGCATACATCATCATTGTGTTGTCCCTGACAGACAGAAGTAATCATCCCCCAGCTGCTGTATATGAGTCATCCAGTTCAGGTTGATTAGTCCTGTCTGGACAGTTTAGGAAGCTTCTGTGTTTTTGGAGTAATGTGAATGGCAGCCAGAGAACCCAGCTTTCCCAAGGTCCTGAATTTTATAATTCTTTTTTGAGGAAAACCACTCAGTTTAGGGATTAAACAAGATAAGTTTCTGCATCAGTGTAACTACAGCATTCTCAAGGTATGTTTGCTTCCCAATGCATAAAAAATGGTAGATTTCCTTTAAACTGCATTAATGGAGCATGTGAGCAGCTGAAAGGTACTTATGGGCTTTAGAAAAATTTCCATGGGAGCCCAAAGCTAAACTTGTTAGTTATACCCTTGGCTAATTAACAAGGTATAATGTGACTCTGACATAAACAGTATTCATCACTCAACACTGGCAAGAATAATATGGAAGCAGATCATAGAGCTGCTGTGGGGCCCTTGTTGAGTAAGAGTATGATGCGCTCTGGCTGTGCTTGCTGGTATTATCCTGCTGCATTGTACTTCCTGACTGGGGGTTAACCGCTCTTTTTATTGCCTGCAGGGAACTGGGCCATTAGTCTGAAGACTAATCTGCTGCCTATGTGACTATGTAAGGCAGCTTCCTCTACAAGAAGTTGCTAAGGTGTATTGCTAAGGTGTTTACTGGTTTTAGTTTGTGTTGTCATCATCTACCTGTTTATTATCCTTTCACAATCTTTTACGCCTTCTGTGACTTTATTCCTATTTGACTCTCATTGCAATGCTCCACCTCCGTCCATCTGTCTGATTTGAACCACTACTCAACTACTGAACTACTCAGAAATATTCCATGGTGACTAAGGGCCATGTGAAGGCTTGAAACGCGTCAGCTGCAATACGCTTTTTTGTATCGAAAATATTTTAATATTTGAAGAAAGAAAGTTTGGAAACTTTTAACACAGTGCTGGATGACTTTCACTTCCTCTTTGGATTATCGGTGGATACTCTGGAGTCACATGGGCATGGCCACAAGACTTTGAGAAGGGGGTAAGTTGTAATGGTATCTTTCACTTTGGATTCTAATTGTATCCCATTGTGGTCTGTACAAATATCCTGATACCTGTATAGGGTGAAAATGAGGTTCACACCACTGCAATGTCATCAACATTTTGATATGTATATGACCTCCTGCTGATCACAATTAAATAATTATATTTTTACTAAATCATTTTGTTCTTTTCTGTAAACTTCCGATTCTTTCATGTTGGCAATAAAACATGCTGATGTAAAACATCCTTCTTTGTGCTATTAATGCAGCTGGAGGAACCTATGTGCAGCTGTGATTGATAGTGTTGTTTTCACATTGTATATTTTGTTGTTCTAATTGTATAAAACCCAATTGAGATTAATGGTCTTTGTTCTTGTACTAGATTGTTACATTACATTGGGCCTCTGTCACGATGAAAACACTTACGTCGGATTTATGCCATCAGTCTTTCTGGTTTATTGTTTAGTCTAAATTTAAATTACCTAATATATCCTTTCTTGTTGCCTAGCAATCTCTGTAATGATGATGGATGTGATTTTTGTACGCTATGTTTTAGCAAAATTTAAATGGAGACTTTACACCTTAACACACTAAAATACTATGGCTTATGGCTTACATGGCGCTATTTACAGTTTGCAAAGGTTTTTTTTTTAATTAGAGGACATCTATCATCAAAATTTAGCATGATAAACCAGGGACTAGGGATGAGCAGACTCAATTGAGGTTGGGTGCGTTCGGTTCAGGTACCGAAACCCGTATCGATCTTGAACACTCTTGATCGGTGCTGGCATTTTCTTCTGACCTGGTTAAGGGACACAAACCTGCAATGTTCAGGTCTGTGCTGCACATTTGTGTCAGCCCATTACTACCACTGATGCTCACTCATAGACCAAGACAGGTGACTGTATAAATATTCTTATATTTGTTATCCATGGGCTCCTTTCTTACTAAATCAATTATCATCAATCCTGCTACTTACTTTTGTACTGTGTGCAGACTCTCTGTGCTTCGTTCTTTACATTTCTGAGCTCTGTTGAATAGGAGGAGCTGTAGCAGGAGAGTTATGACTCATCCTCCACCTCCCCTCCCCTCTGTGGACAGGGTGTGAGAGAGAGACACAGTGGGTGACACCTATAGGATTGCTTACAGTAGTGAGAGAGGATGTTGTATATATATAGGGCTGCAGGTAAGCATGGTGTGAACAGAGAAAGGCTGAAGCTTTCAAAGACACAGGTACATATACCTGTGGCCCACCCCTTTAACTCTTTAGAGCAATGAGTAACAGAAGTTAGATTCTTTCTTCCCCCTTCCCATAGACTTTTATTGCTTCTCATTGCTAGAACAGCATATTTCAGCAAACTATAAATTCAAATGGCAGCAAAGACAACAGCTCATAAATATAATTGAAATATCACACAATGACCAGAAACAGTAATACTCCTCAAACAACACACTGGAATTTTGATTCTTGCAAAGTTTCTCTATAGGTTTGGTACTTTTTAAGTTACTCCTGCTATTACTCCATGAAGAGTCATAATATACAAAACCTTAGAATGGATGACTTCTGTCTCACCATCCTCTGGAAAAAGGGTATGTTTATCATGTTGACATCAAGTCACCAAAAGGTGAAAGATAAAATGGTAGCCAGAGAACTATTGTCTTCTTCTGCCTTTTTCTCAGATTTCTTTGGTGAGAGATACAGAATATTCTTATATTTGTTATCCATGGCCTCCTTCCTTACTAAATCAACTATCATCATTGGTGCTACTAACTTTTGTACTGTATGCAGACCCTCTGTGCTTCGTTCTTTACATTTCTGAGCTCTGTTGAATAGGAGGAGCTGTAGCATGAGACTCTTCCTCCACCTCCCCTCCCCTCTGTGGACAGGGTGTGAGAGAGATACACAGTGGGTGATACCTGTAGGATGGCTTACAGCAAAATATAAATGCAAATGGCAGCGACGAGAACAGCTCATAAATATAGTTTAAATATCACATAATGACCAGAAACAGTAATACTCCTCAAACAACACACTGGAATTTTAATTCCTGCAAAGTTTCTCTATAGGTTTGGTACTTTTTAAGTTACTTCTGCTCTTGCTCCATGAAGAGTCATAATATACAAAACCTTAGAATGGATGACTTCTGTCTCACCATCCTCTGGGAATAGGGTATCTTTATCATGTTGACGTCAAGTCACCAAAAGGTGAAAGATAAAAGGGTAGCCAGAGAACTATTGTCTTCTTCTGCCTTTTTCTCAGATTTCTCAGGTCAGAGATACAAAAACAGTAAACTTGAAGACAAAGAAAGAACACGCAGTGCAAAGAATCAGACGCACTTCAGGCCTGTCTCACGTCTCATCATTTTTTTGCCAGTTCCACATCATTGATGTACCAGGAGTATGTCATTGCCTTATTCTTCATAAGTGGCCTCCTTACAAAGATAATCTATTCATGTTATTTAGAGTGAACATTACCTGTTGCTGAAGTTTTGTGCTTACGACAATGGCTGAAAATCTTCATTGGAAGTGATGTCAGCAATTTTTATGAACTAATGGGTTTACCCAAGGAATTCAGCCGATTGTGCATCTACAAATCTAGACTGTTGTCATATGCAGTTAACTGTTCTGATCATCTTATAAAGTAGATGAGTATAATTGTGCGCCAAATAACTCATGTCAGGGGAGTCTTTGTAACAGATAATAGATCACAGCTTTCCAGCTCCGTTACAATGAGAGTGATTTACAATAGCTTTATGAGAAATGTTCAGACAAGGAGAGGAGGGACAGTCCTACTCGGCGACAAGCTCATCTTTTTGGTATTAATACTCATTATTATGTTAACCTCTCCTTGTCCGGATTCCTTCAAAGCCAATGCGATTATTGAAAACTATAATATAAAGCATGCAAAGCTAATAGTTTCAACTGGGGGTTGGTGTTTAATGGAGCACAAAAGCCACCATTTCAGGAAAATGGTAGTATTATAATGCTGTGTGTGAACACGGGTTTATCTGCCTTGATGTTTGTATTGAGTTAATTACACCACAAGCATCTCCTCTGCAGCTCTGTTCTGTTCCAGAATTAGTAAATCTGCTGTGATGGACAGAGCGGTGCTTCAGTCATTTAGGGCAGAGGCATAAATATTCAGCTTACCGTATATACTCGAGTATAAGCCGATCCGAGTATAAGCCAAGACCCCTAATTTTACCACAAAAAAGGGAAAACCTATTGACTCGAGTATAAGCCGAGGGTGTAGTATACAGCCAGCTAGCCCCCTGTAGTATACAACCAGCCAGCCCCTGTAGCATACAGCCTGTCCCAAGTAGTATACAATCAGCCTGCCCCCAAGAACTATATAGCCTGCCCCCATGAAGTATACAGCCTTCCTTCAAAAACTATACAGCCTGCCCCCAAAAAGTATACAGCCTGCCCCAAAAAGTATACAGCATGCCCTCAGTATGCCTAGCGAATAATAAAAAAATAAACTTAATACTCACCCTCCGACGATACTCACCTTTGATGCTTAGTGGCGGCTCCCGGTCCTCGGCACGGGCTCCCGGTCCTCGGCGGTGCTCCCGGTCCTCGGCGGCGGCTCCTGTTCCTCGGCGGCAGCTCCCGATCCTCTGCGGCGGCTTCTCTCTTCTATCTTCACGTGCCGGCAGTCGCGCCCATGCGACTTGCCGGCGGGCGCACAGTGCGATGTGGCGGTGTCGCCGCTGATGACTTCATCAGCGGCGACACCGCTACATCATATTGTGTGCCCGCCGGCAAGTCGCATAGATGGGACTGCCGGCACGTGAAGATAGAAGAGAGAAGCCGCCGCAGAGGATCGGGAGCTGCCGCCGAGGACCGGGAGCCGCCACCGAGGACCGGGAGCCGGAGGGTGAGTATTAATTTTTTTTTATTGACTCGTGTATAAGCCGAGATGAGGTTTTTCAGCACATTTTTTGTGCTGAAAAACTCGGCTTATACACGAGTATATACGGTACTTTCAGTTTGATGCTGGTTAAAGTTTATTTTGAGCTGCTCTGTACCTTGTGAAATAGATACTGTTTGCCGAAATTTTAATCTTGGCTCCCATTTAGACTAATCTTCTGCTTCTGTGATTCTGTACTTAGATGCTGTTTCTGTTGTGACCCGACTTGTTGACTATCCTTCTCTGTTGGTGTTTTGGTCCTGTTACATGTTTGCACTTTGGCGCAGGGACATTCTGTCTTTTAGTTGTCCTGTACCGGTAAGGTTTGGTACACACCACGTTTTTGTACATACGTTAGGAGGATATTGACATGTCCTTACAACTTATAGCACTGACGTATACATCACCCGGGGACCCCCCTCCCCCCTGAGTGCAGGGGGAGGAGTGTACATTGGCAGCATTTGCCCGCCAGTGATTGGTTTTTGCTGATGAATAGGGTGTCCCCCAGTGATGTCACTGTCCTAGTATGGCGGGGGGTCAGTATCAGGGCTCCCTGTCCTTGTCCCTATGATTATAGTAACTTTAACAGTATATATCTTTGATTCTGTGACACCTTAAAACACAATCCTCATCAGTATAAAAGAGGAGATGAATCTCTTTAACATGACACCAGAACCGTGTTTCCAGACATTTGAAGTGTGCCCTCTTTCGTCTTTCTGCTGAACTGATTTGTCATGCTTTGTGCAGCACTGCTTAATCTGTGTGCGCTATATAAATGAAGAATTATTATTATTAAGGTAGAAGGGAGGAGTTACAGGGGGAATTAGTTAGCAGAAGTACATGTACACTTTGTAAGTTTAAATTTTACTATCAATTCAAAAAATTTAATGGGAAAAATAACAAAAAACTAAAAAAAGTCCTGTTTTAAGTAATATATCCGCTAATTCTGTAAAGAAAGAACATGTAACTAATAAATATGGAAAACTGTTATGATATCTAAAACTGGGGATTGGAGATTGGAGAAGTACAGGCAGTAAACCCAAATTACGTACAAGATAAGTTCTGCATAACTTCTGCATAAGTTCTTAAGTTGAATTTGTATGTAAATCGGAACTATACATTCTATAATTGTAACCACAGTCATAAGAACCAGGATTAACAATAAAGCTTAATTACAGACGCCTGTGATAACTGTTATAGCTGTTTATTTTAGCCTGGGACTAAAGTACAGTAAATTACCAACATCCAGAGGTCCATTTGTAATAAGGGGTCGTCTGTAAGTCGGGTGTTCTTAAGTACGGGACTGCCTGTATAGTATGATCAGCCTCCATAAAACAATCCATGTACTGTAGTGAGTACGCAATAAAAATAAGAGGGAAATCGGCACTCACCCATAAAAATGTTGTCTTTACAAGTGGTCCCCTACTTAAGAACACTCGACTTACATACGACCCCTAGTTACAAACGGATCTCTGGATATTGGTAATTTATTGTACTTTAGTCCTAGGTTACAATAATCAGCTATAACAGTTATCAAATGTGTCTGTAATGAAGCTTTAGTGTTAATATTGATTCTTATGACGACCCAACATTTTTAAAATCCAGTTGTCACAGAGACCAAAAAAGTTCTGGCTGGGATTACAATGATAAAATATACAGTTCCGACTTGCATACAAATTCAACTTAAGAACAAACCTACAGACCCTATCTTGTATGTAACCCGGGGACTGCCTGTATTTCATTTGTAGATAAAATACATCCGACATGTATGCCAAGTGGGGTACAGGTTGGAGCAGTGGTTTAAGCGAAGGCGACAGCCGTGCCATCTCTGAACACTTGTCTGCAGTTGCAATTTACAAAAAGTACAGATAGAGCCTCTTTCTCCAACTCTCGATATTTACTGTAGTGAGTACGCTGACTATCAATACTGACATGGATAATAGGAATGAATATAAAGGGTTCTGGGATGGGATCCAGATGAAAGTCTCTGTTTGGCTCCCCTGAGGAGATAAGAATTAGTAAATGTTTTTATGTTTTTGCATATTTTTCTATGTTCTGCATATTGATCAACCAAGGTTTGCTAACTACTGGCAATTATAGAGCGCACCTGAAAACCACACTTTTCACTCAGAAATGCTGCTTTAAGCTATTATCACTGAGTATAACTACACAACGATACAAGCGATGTAGTTTTTATTATTGTACATGTTTAAACTATTGTATATACTCAGGTATGAGCTGACCCGAGTATAAGCTCAGGCACTTAATTTTACCACAAAAAACTAGGAAAATCTATTGACTCGAGTATAAGCCTAGGGTGGGAAATGCAGCTGCAATGAAATGTCCAGTAGTCTCCTCTTATAAATGAAATGTTTACAAATGCCCCTCCAATAATATCCAGAAGAGTGCTCCTATTAGTACAATGTCCAGAAGAGTGCTCCTATTAGTATAATGCCCAGAAGAGTGCTCCTATTAGTATAATGTCCAGAAGAGTGCTCCTATTAGTATAATGTCCAGAAGAGTGCTCCTATTAGTACAATGTCCAGAAGAGTGCTCCTATTAGTATAATGTCCAAGAAGAGTGCTCCTATAAGTATAATGTCCAGAAGAGTGCTCCTATTAGTATAATGTCCAAGAAGAGTGCTCCTATTAGTATAATGTCCAGAAGAGTGCTCCTATTAGTATAATGTGCAGAAGAGTGCTCCCATTAGTATAATGTCCAGCCGAGTGCCCCCATTAGTATAATGTCCAGCAGAGTGCTCCCTTAAAATTAGTACTCATCCTCCGGCGCTGACCCCTGGCATCCTCTTCTCCCCGCAACACATCTTTGGGTTCCCAACTGGGCTGGCAGATGCACGTCTATTCAATCTGCCAGCACACAAACTATGACGTCAGCAGACGGCGACACTGCAGCATCATAGCCTCGCATAGAAATGGCCCAACCGGGAACCCAAAGAGGTGCTGGGGGAAAAAAGGATGCCGAGAGGTAGGGCCGAATGATGATACGTTTTTATTTATTTATATATATATATTTTTTTTTAAATTATACCTGAGTATAAGCCAAGTGGGGCTTTTTCAGCACAAAAATTACTTGAGTCTAAGCTTTTACAATAATGATGAATCTGGATATTCTAAAGTGGAATTTGGAGTCTGAGAGTCCCCCTGATGTTCACTAGTCTCAGAGTGGCGGTGGCAGTGCAGCAAAAAAAAAAAACTAAATATAGTCCGTAACGAGGCGGAAGTCATTAATAGTAGTCAGCTAGTTAACATTAAACATAGAAGAGATTGGGTCAAGGATCAAAGCCAAGGTTAGTTACAACAGGAAAAGATTTAAGGATGCTAACAGTAGGGGAGTCAAAGCTCCCCCAGGAAAGATGGGCAGGAACACATTCAGGAATGAGTAATATTTAGATATTGCTTGGCTGTAGGACAACCTGAGAGACCAAAAGGACCTAGGAACCTTGTAAAGCACGAGAGAGAAACTTTATCTTGCTTTCCAATGTCTAGGATAAGGTACCTTACCCAAATGTAAAAGGTGACAGAGTTATTAGTCCTTCTAGCTTGATACAGTGGAAGGGAAATGAACTCCTTTTAGGCATTAGTCAATTATCTTTGAGACAAATTTATGTGATTGGCACCTAACATGAAACTCAAATCCTACCTATCCCTATTGCAGCCACATATACTGTAGGAGGCCCCTCGCCACTAAGATAGCAGCATAGGGGATAACTAGCTGAATGGTGAAGATCCGACTACTGGGTCCTCCAACCAGATCTATAAATATATTCATTACTCAACCTGCTTAGCAAACAACATAAAATAAATCCCTAACTGTAAAAATGGCACCTTTTTTGTCACCTCATCTCAAAAATTTCAAAAAGCTTCGTAAACCTGTAAAAGGTACCAATGAAAATCACAGCTTTTCAAGCAAAAAGGTCCTAAACTTTCTCCAGTGGTGGAAAAATGAATAGCTACAATAACATTAACAATATGTGCACACACACACACATATATATATATATATATATATATATATATATATATATATATATATATATATATATATACCTATCAATTAGGGATTGTTGAAATCGTACTGACCTAATGCCTTTATTTATATAGCGCACAGAGATTCCACAGCTCTTGCCAGATCAGTTCCTGTCCCCATGGGGCTCACAATCTGATCAACCTACCAGTATGCTTTGGAGTGTGGGAGGAAACTGGAGGAAACCCACGCAAACACAGAGAGAACATAAAACTCTTTGCAGGTGTTGATCTGGATGGAACTTGAACCCAGGATCCCAGCAGCACTGCAATGCTGTAGTGCTACCCACTGAGCCACTGTGGTATACTTTAAAGTAATGTTATTTATGTAATAGTAAAGGAGAGATTAAAAATATATAAATAATAAAATTTCAGAGCATTTTTCATTTTTTTATTGTCCAGAAGGATTTAATAAAATTCAGTCAAGAAGTTATGGGTACTTTGAATGTACATCATTACAACATACAACTTGTCTTATAAAACCCAAGCCCACAATCAGCAACAAACAGGGAAAAAGAAATGTTTTCAGCTTCTAGAACTCAGAGTAACGTTTATTACACTTATCAATGCACTTAATTGGCATTTAAATGGATAGGAAAACAAGTAGTTTCTAGGCAACCCAAACTATAAAATTGTATTAAACAGATTGAAATCTGAAAGATGCGATAAAATAAAAATACTAATTATTAGTTTTTGTGTAACTCTCTGTGGGGATTGTAGGTTTTAGCATTTTTTATCATGTATTAAGAAAGATACAATTTAGAAAATCTGTTCTCCAACTAGTACAGTACAGACCATGGCAAAAATATAGCATTTTATAATAAAATGAGCACATTTACTATTTGATACATGTCTCTGTATAATCTGTCACATTCGCTAATTTATGTAGCGATTTCATAATTTATAAGACCAGAGATGGGAATGGGTTTTATCAATCTAATACACAAACATAACTACAGGAATAGTAAGAAATTTTTTGTTGAAAGTGAGTTGCCCTTCTCTAATTCATATAATAAATACTAATAAAATAAATCTTATGCATATTCATATGCCCAGAGGCAGAACTTAATAGTAGTTTACTACCTCCATCAAGCATAGGTACTATGATTTCCAACATACTATAATTATTTCTGTGCCATCTCCAAGATATTCCCAGTTTTATCCGTTTGCTAATGAGACAGATGGTGCATCCAGGGCATGTGCTCATAACCCAAAACACTGCTATTTGTGCCTAAATCACTTCCCTCTTCTTCCAGTGTTGCCTCATGCTTCAAACCAAACAAAATCAAAACAAATGTCTTACTTATCTGAGAGGGTAGTTGTCCAGGCAGGAATAGCAGTGCTCTAGGTGCTAAGGACACACTTCAGTGCAACAACTGCCTCATTAGCATATGGATTATAATGGGAATTTCTCAGGAATCACATAATGGACAGACATAACAAAGATATTTTTATGATCACAGTGCATTTCTAGAAGATGTTTACAACAAATCATAAAGCTTTCCAACAAATCATAGCCATGCCTCTGTATGCAATATATTAACTTTAACCATCAACCATTGTAATTCTCAATATGTGCTAACATGTTTTGTCCCTATATGGCAGTATTAATGATGATGCACAATTATAATGCTTCCATAGCTATAAATAGGTATGTTGCTAACCAGCCAGTAATGATATGTTGCACAGTACATCTCCTATATGGGGGGGGGGGGGGTAATCCATATGTCGTTGAACAGGACTCCTCTAAATCTAGGTCTACAAGACCTTTCTGTTTGAATGCGGCTTGTAAGACTTGTGCTTTATGTTCTGTCTCAAGGGTTGGCAAGTTAAGAAGCTAATGAAATGTTCCTAAGCAACGAGCCAGTATAAATGAATATTACCAGGGAGCTTCTTCAGGAGAACGCATTTACTCCACTACTTTGAATATTATATGTAGATGGTAATTGTATCTAGTTATTAAAAACAGATGAATATTTTATATCTGTTCTTTCATATGTAATGTAATAGAAACATGTTACTATTTAAATTGATCTACTATACAGAAATGAAAATAATAACACAATGCGCGCGACGGAAATCGGGGGGTGTGGCCGAACGAAAACCTGACGTATTCGGAAAAACCGCCACATTTAAAAATGGAAAATGTGTCGCGGAGCTTGCACTTACCTTCACTCAGCCGGCCTCGGTGTATTCAAGTGCGTTCCGATGCTCTTCAGCGCAGCAGCGCCACCTGGTGGACGGCGGAGGAACTTAGTGAATCCCAGCCGGACCCGAATCCACCGCAGAGAAGGTGCCGCTGGATCGCGAATGGGCCGGGTAAGTAAATCTGCCCCTTTGTAACAGATCATGTGCAAAATCCTAATATAGCAATACTGTAGTATGGCACTATTTGCTAGGATTGATTAGACAACCTAGGGTAATGTACCCTAGGGGTGGGGTCTGAAATATAGCAAGCAATATATTTAAAAAATTTAAAAAATGTATAAACTTTAAAGTTCACCCCCCTTTTCCTAGAACTGATTTAAAAATAAATAGACAATAAAATTCATAGACATGTTACATAATGCCACGTCCCAAAAGTCCAGATCTTTCAAAATATAAAAACTGTTATTCCCGAAGGTGAACCCCGTAATGAAAAATAAACGTCATGTTCTGCAAAAAACGTCATGTTCTGCAAAAAATGACACCTTAACCAGCTTTATCCACTAATGTATGAAAAAGTTATTAGTGTCAGAATATGGCAAAATAAAGAAATTTTTTTTCGTATAAAAGTTTTTCATTGTTTAAATTGAATAAAACCTATATAAATTTGGTACCCCCGGAATCGCACCGACCCAAAGATTAAAGTGGAGGTGTCTTTTGTAGCACATAGTGAAGGCCAATTTAAATGTTACAAAGCTCTGTAAAGAAGGGGAGCAAAAATGGAAACACAAAAAAGGGCATCTTGGGGAAGGGGTTAATACTATTTTCCGCTGCAAAACAAGCCTATAAAGATCTGTAAAGTGACCTCAAACGGTCAATTAATGTGATCGATTTTTTTTACCCTGCATCAGAAGTAAAGAGAGGTATTATATGGTTAATCTATTCTAACTTCTAACTACTTGTGTTAAGCAGTTTTTTGTGGCATTTTTTAATAGTTTACTGGAAGGTCACAAACTCTTACAAAATATAAAAGGCTAAAGTAATACGTGAGAAGGCCTACATACACAGTATTTTAGTTTTTGGCAAATGAGTTTTTTTGGGGGGTTTAATATTGTTTAATAAAAAAACTGTATGTTCTAACCAGACAATTCATTATATAACATGACAAAAAACACATATACTAAATAACAAAAGTATAAATAATTGAAATTAAAACACCATAAAATGTCACTAGGACACCAGTCTGCTTGTACATGTGTAATGTCTATTACAATTCATTTAACACTATAGGGCACATTAACTTACCCAGTCCACGGAGTTCACCGACGTCTGACGATAATGCACTGTGCCGCGCTTCACTAAGATCGTGTGTACGATATCCTGCATCTGTCGCTTCCCCGCTCAGGTCCGATGGAGTTCACCATTTTTTTAGTTGTGCATGTAAGTGCTTGGGCTTGCGACACAATTTGAAAGTTAAATCCCGCGCTCAGTCCAAATCAGTCAGATCGTCCAACGGCACGGCCCCCTAATTTTTGTCGCATGGAAGCCAGCGCAGCTGCACCAAAAACCGATTGCGTGCAACACAATCCCAACGCAGACACTTGTTAAATACCTGTCGTAGATGCGCAAATCCAGAAAATGGTGCAAAGTCTAACACAAGTGAGATCCGCAACCCTTAGTAAATGAGCCCCAATATGTCATATAGTGTCCCTTTTGAAATGGCCCAATGTAAAGTAACAAAAACATTGTGCCGTTTGGCTGATAGGAGCAACTAAAGAGTACACAGGACACATGATAATTATCACAGTGCATTCATGAGTGACGGACCTCTCCTGCCACTTACCGCCTTCTCCTTCGTTTCTCAGTGGTGACTTCTGTATTTCTGCATACACAGCAAAGTATCAACCAGTAGGAGGAAACGTGTGGAAAGCTGAGGGTCTGCAGGGCCAGGACAAGAAAAAAATCACTACACAAATAATAAAATAAATTCATAATAGTAACGTCATTGATAAAGCGGAAGGGAACCTGTCAGCAGATTCATGTGGTACGTCCCATGGGCTGAATGAAATACAGACGGGCTTCTCATTATAACTACGTTTAACCACTAAGTGTTTCCATGTTCCATGTTTTCCTCCGGATTCTCCCCAAACCAGGTTAATTAATTGATTTCTCCTCATATACAAAGAGAAAGAAACCTGTAAATTCTTTATTTGATGAGAATATGGAGGAATCTACTGACAAGTTCCCTTTAATGTAAGCAACACTAGTCTTCATAGTAATGAGTTTATGGGCACACTGGTTACACTCCTCCAACTGCCCCAAGGCAGGGGCGTAACTAGGATAGACAGGGCCCCATATCAGACTTCTGAATGGGGCCCGCCTTTGCATTTTAAATTTTGCATATTACACTCACATATCTACACACACATTTATATACCATTATACGTAAACATACAGTTCATACGCACACATTTATACACTCTTACACACATACACATCACATATACACACATACAGTGCCATATACAGATGTACAACATATATATAGTGGTGCACATCCTCTATTCTTTATTGTCAGGTTGGACGATGGGGCCCCCTTGACACTGTGGGCCCCATAGCGGCTGTTATGGCTGCTACCATTGTAGTAAGGCCCCTGCCACAAGGTCTCCATGCCAACTTGTCCTTACGTAGGCAATAACAATGAAATTATATAGGTCTATGTAATTCTTCAAACAAAAAAACTCCCACTGCTATATAATATATAAAGTACAGAATGGGTTGAATAAATACATGACGCCAGAAATACTTGTAACCTAGATGTTAGGGTGAGATCATCAAATGCAGAAAACGCAGTAATAATATTATCGTAGCGCAAAATTCTGAGCTCCGAAGAGAAAATAATCAAATCAGTGGCATTAAATATTTGTCATGATGAATACCAGACACTGCACATACACATTAACCACCAGGAGTTATGACCAAAAGCATTCAAGGTGTATTTACTTACTGTTCCTATAATGCGTATACATCACCACGTCTTGGAGAATTCTTTATGGTATAAAGAGGAAAAATAAAGTTACTGAGATTCTTTCCAAATTCCATTTGAACAAAATAGTAAAAGAAAAAAAAAATAGCTTTTTTGGCCCAGCCTGCGGTTAATTGAACAAGCAGCGGTGTGTCCCATCCATCATTTTTATGTTGTGATTTTATTCCGCTCACTTTATAAAAATCGGTAAGAATTGCAGTTACTTGGTTGTAATGCCATTTTTGTAGAAGCTGTTATAGACAATAGTTTTTTTTTACTTGCACTTAAAGTGGTGATCTATTTACCTTAAATCTGACAGTTTAGGATGATTTGCTGCCTGTTGAAGTCCATGCTGTTGCTGAAGCATGTGAGATTGGGCCACCCATTTATCATGGAAGCATATCCTTACAGTTTAGTTAAATAACACATTTGTCGTATTCTCCAATACTATACAGACAGTCCCCCGATTACATACAAGATAGGGTCCATAGGTTTGTTCTTAAGTTGAATTTGTATGTAAGTCGAAACTGTATATTTTATAATTGTAGATCCAGACTTTTTTTTTTTTTTGCTTTAATGGGACCAAGGATTATCAATAAAGCTTCATTACAGATACTTTACAGCTGATCATTGCAGCCTGGGATTATAGTAACATCCACAGAGCTTCACCGGAGGTTACAGTGGCCAAAGGGGTCCGTCTTTAACTAGGGGTCATCTGTAAGTCCGGCATCCTTAAGTCGGGGACCACTCGTAATGGTTTCCATACCTCTTTTAATCATGGTGCAGGGTTTTTTCTCCTACCCCCAGTTACTACCAACCTCAAATTCAGAGTCAATGATGAGTAAGAAGCTAGGTGATAGCAGTGCTGGTTGATGTTAAGCCTTGTGGTACAATCATGGATTGCTATAGAGATGAGCAGAGCAAAAGAAGTTTACCCCAAGAACCTAAAAATGTATTTCAGTGGTGGGTACCAAACTGTAACCCCCACCTAAAACACCATTGCTGCCACCAACCATGGGTCTTCACTTTTTAAATGCTGTCTGCATTTCAGGGCAACTGGGGCATAGATCTTCTACATTCCAAGACACCAAGCAATTTTGTGATGGGCATTTCCAATTCCACTATTCTCACCATTTGTTTGTGTAACATAGTTAAAAGTGGATCTTGGCTGTCTCTGGGACCGGAGACACTAGTTGTTCCACCTAGATTACAGAACTGGATCTTTACACCAGAACAACACTATGATATGGGCATTGATAGGGTGGTAAACTATCCGGGACACAGGCCCTAATGCATATGTATCGCACTTTCAGTAATGCCCCCTCCTGTACATAATTCCCTCTCATTTGGCTGTGCAACTTTATGCAGCTACAGAAAACATAGGAGAAATCCCTACTTGTTACACCCAATGACTGCAGATGATGTGTCCTCGGACTGTAGTTGTTCTCTATCGTCTCCATTAGGTCCAGCATCATCCTGTCTCCTCTTCATCCACTTGTGTTTTCTGTGGAGTTCACCACACAGACATCTTATGTTCTTCATTGTCCCTATATCTTGGATTCCTGACAGTATTCTCCTTCTGCTACCCCTAACACTGTACCAAAATACTGTAAGGCTGCGCTCATACGTGATGTTTGCCTTGTGTTTAAACAAGACACCAGGTGATGCTCACCGTTCACCGCTCACATGCTTGCCTGCATTTCACATTTCAAATAGGATCAAGCCGAGGCCCGCCCCTGGGTGCTAGAATTGTGTTAACGCTACGCTAGTGCCACATGTGAATGCATCCTAAGAAATGTCACCACAGCCTCCATTAGCATCCTCCACAAGCCCCCTAATATCCCCCACAGCCCCAAGTAATGTCCTCACACAGCCCTCAGATTTTTCTCCATTAACGTCCTCACAAAGCCCACAGTTGTTTCCCCATTAATGTCCCCACAGCCCACAGTTATGTCCTCCACAGCCCCAAGTTTTGTCCCCACATACACCATTAATGTTCACCCCAGTCGACAATGTCATTAATGTGCACCACAGCCGGCATTAATGTGCACCACAGCTGCCAGTAATATCTCCATAGCTGCCAGTAATGTCCACCACACCCACCAGTTTTGTCTGCACTGCCCCAGTTATATCCCCCACAGCTGCTAGTAATATCCCCAAAGCCCGAAGTAATGGCCCCCAAGGCCCTCAGTAATTGCCCCCACACCCCATAGTAATGCCCCCCCACAGCTGCCAGTAATGTTCCCACAGCCACCAGTAATGGCCTCCATATCCCCCACAATGTATCATACACAGCCCCCAGTAATGTCCTCCATACAGTCCCCAGTAATGTCCCTCACACATTTCCCCAGTGCTGTCCACACACAGGCCCCCAGTAATGTCCTCCACAGCCCCCCAGTAATGTCCTCCATACAGTCCCCAGTATTGTCCCTCACACAGCCCTCAGTAATGTCCCTCACACATCTCCCCAGTACTGTCCACACACATTCCCCCAGTAATGTCCCTCACAAAACCCTGAGTAACGTCCTCCACAGCCCCCCAGTAATGTACTTCATACAGTCCCCAGTAATGTCCCTCACACAGCCCTCAGTAATGTCCCTCACACATCTCCCCAGTACTGTCCACACACATTCCCCCAGTAATGTCCCTCACATAACCCCCAGGAATGTGCCCACAGCCATCCAGTAATGTCCCTCACACAGTCCCCAGCAATGTCCTCCCCACAACCCCCATTAATATCCTCCACACAGCCCCCAGTAATGTACCACACAAAGCACCCAGTAATGTGCCCACAGCCCCCCAATTATGTCCTCCACACAGCCCCTTGTTATGTCCTCCACACAGTCCCTCAGTAATGTCCCCCACACAGCCGCCAGCAATGTACCCACAGCCCCTCAATAAAGTAGTCCATACAGCCCCCCAGTAATGTCCTCCCCACAGCCCCCAGTAATGTCCCCCACACAGCCCCCAGTAATGTCCCCCACACAGCCCCCAGTAATGTGCCCACAGCCCCCCAATTATGTCCTCCACACAGGCCCTAGTTATGTCCTCCACACAGCCCCCCAGTAATGCCCACCATAGCCCACCAGCAATGTGTCCACACAGCCCCCCAGTAATGTCATCCACAGCCATCCGGTAATGTGCTCGAGACACCCCAGCAATGTTCCCCACACAGCCCCTCGGCAATGTGCCCCACCTAGCCCCCTTAATGTGCCTCCCCCTCACGGGCCCTGAATCTTTTGACCAGCGACTCCCCTGGTTAAAGCCCAAGACCAAGCCCCATCTATGAACGCCACATGGTCATTATAAGATTAAACATTCATTTTCTACTCATCCTCTTAAGTATAGTGGAACATACAAATCACAAGCAGCTGATACTTACCCTTCTTGTGTTTTCCATTTCCATTCGAGACCTTGAATAATTGCATACAATCTGGCAAAAATGAGAAGCAGAATGGATGATGTCACACACGACAGATCTCTATTTCTCTTGGTGCACACGGAGTCTGTACTAACAAGGTTTATTGCTGTGATGCAGAAATACAAAATGGAAATGGGTCAGGAACGTAAAATCTTTCAAGTAGAAAGCGTTTGAAGCCGCTTCAGCCTCGACTTTCCAAAACCTCTCAAGTAATTCATAATATTGTCTTCTTTTTTTGTATATGTGGAGCCTGCAGAATATGTCTTTGGATAACTCTTGTTATAATTTAGAAAGTTTTTTTACGATCTAATCCTCCAAAAATGGGATTAAAGATTCTGGCAATTAAATGCAAGTATAAAAATGGTATACAAATGGCAGGATCTATAGTCCCTTAGTATTATACAAACAATCAAGATCATCCGAAGTATATTTGCAAAATGTTCATTTATATTCTTCAAATGCAGTAGAATATGAATACATTAGTACATCACCAGTCTTCTTTTTCCTGGAAAGTAATCATCCATTGTTTACAGTTCACACTGCACTCCTGGCTCCACTGAGACCATGAACGTACTAGTTGTGCTGTGACGTTTCGGAGATATCTCCTCCTTCCTGGTCTCAGTGGTACGTTCATTAGGGGCTTTAGTGGTTAGACCCTCAATCATACATTTAAAGGATTGAGGATAAATTAGGAATTTGTAAAAAAAATAATTAGGAAACACCTTTGGCTCAGTAATAATGTTGGAAGTATTACTGAATATCTGAATCCTTTATACCACTTGTCTCTAACCTTTAATAGGTTTTTCAGTATTTAAGTAAAAAACATTTCAAATATTGATGACCTATCCTTATGATAGGTCATAAGAAGCAATTTGGTGGGGGTTACAATACATAGGGGCACTTTTACTTACCTGTCCGAAGTTCCTGCCGCGATTCACTAAGATTGTGCGCCCGATATCCTGCATGTGTCGCTTCCCCGCTCAGGTCCGCCGGATTTGATGCATCAAAGCCAGCTCAACTGCGTCAAAATCCGATTGGGTGCGACACAATCCCCTTTTAAATATCTGTCACGGCCGCTGAAAACCCGTTGGATAGTCCGATGAGAGTGCATCTGCAGACCTTTAGTAAATAAGATTAGATTAGATTGTGAGCCCCATCAAACTCTGTGCAGCGCTGTGTAATCTATTTGCGCTATATAAATAAAGGAATCATTGTTATTATTATTAATTAAATAAGCTCTATTATTTTCATGATGACTGGTTGTTGCCAATGCTCCAGGGAAAAGGAACCCGAGTTATTACCCATAAGCTAAAGCATTGGTCTCCTCTATAGCAGAAAGTCATTTTGGGTCCCCCAGATTCCCTGAACCAGATGCAATTGCAGCCATCTCTGAACCCCTGATAGTAATATCTTGGATCACACTTTGGTCATTGGTGTCATGCAAAGAGGCAAAATTGGTGCAAAATGTAAAATATTCCCCCAACTCATTGAAGTCATAACAGAACATACCCTGACATGACTGTAATATCATCAGACTGTACGGCAGACTGTAATAATTCCTTTAAGCAATTATTATGAATAATGTTTTAACATTGTGAGGCACTGATATAACTTTATATAAATATTTGAGCGGAATATTCACACAGATTTATATGTGTAAATTATACTTGAAAGAAATATTATATTTAAACCTTCTCTTTCGGGGGAAGAACAAAAAGATGACTCACATAATGATTGAAATGGTGAGAGTTTTTATATTCCACTTCACAAGTTTGTTTTACCATAAAGTACAGCGTTATATATCTTAACACCATTACTGATGTGATGTTAACCCCTAAGGGTGACACCAATTTTAGCTTTCAGGACACAATGGGGTTAAATAGAGCCCCTCTGTTAAATTAACCCACACTTATGTATCTTTGATAACTGCAGTACAACTATCCCTATATTGTTCCTTCCCATGCCCGTAAAGTTTTGCAGTACTTTCATAATGTATGCAAATGACCCCACCATCTATGCAAATGACCACGTGTGATCTCATCATTTTTTCTTTGAATCCAGCATATTCATGTCCTTCCTGCTCAGCCATGCCCCCAGCTTCTTCCCCCTCCCTCAGCAATGAGAGAGACTCTTGCTGTGTGACTCACTGAAGAGAATTCCTAAAGGAAGGGGTGATTAAGGCCACTGATATCTGATGCATTCACATAATTTGGGGCTATTGTCACTTTTTTTCTAAGCCCTGCCCCTTTTAAACAGTCATATGCCCGTTGTCATACTAAGTCTAAAAGTTTTCTTACAGGAAACCAACCATCAGGAATCCACTAACTTTAATATTCCTAGTAGTAGATTCCTTTCTCTGTTCTAAGCCCTACATTTTCCTTATCTAATCTTTTCTCAGCAATTGGCACGTCCCCACAGTGCTCTTTGGTTCTTCATCCTGTGCCCACACATGCACAATAACTTCCTTCTCTTTTCTGGAGCTCTGCCCATGCTCCACAGGAGAAGGTGGTGAACTAGAAGTTATTGTGCATGCATGGGCACCGGTTAAAGAGCGCTCAGAGGGATGCACAGGGAGATGAACCTTAGCTCCTGGTTCTCTGCTGGAGTTCATCCCAGTAGCCTGTGAAGTTAATTTACATAAAATAAAGATATAGTTTTTATTTAGTTAGATAGGGCCAACAGATTTCATAAAGCGTTTAGAACAGAGAAAGGAATCTACCATTGGGAAATCCTCAGTTAGTGGACTCCTCGTGGTAGGTTTCCTTAAAAACCTTGTTGAATGTGGGGCAGTATCTTCACTCAAATTATGATTTTCTCTAAGCTAAAACAAACTTATAATAAGCAGCACAGAGTGTCGGTGCTCCGGGCTGCTAATTATGCACACCCTCGCACCTCCTTCTCCCATGCTGAAAGGATGGGAGAGAAAGGTGGTGTCATGCGAGAGGCGTGAATTCACACCCCTCACATGATGTCACCTCTCTCTCCCAGCGTAGTAGAGGGAGGTGACAGGGACGTGCATAATTAGCAGCCCGGAGCCCCGGACATTTCGCTTTGTTTTAAAACTCCTAATTGAAAAAAAATTATTAATTTTTTTTCTTCATTAAACTATAATTAAATTGCTGCAACTATAACTCTGTTTATAACTTGTTCACACTCATATTTTTAAATCCTCAGAGGGCTTTGTTACATCTTAAATTTGGGCATTTGTTTTGGACAGCCAATCCAGACAGGGTTGCATCCAGAAAATCCAGTCAGTGCTGGTTACGCTAGTCTTATGCTACCTGAAGTACTACTTTCTCTTTTGTGCTTATTGCTTTGTTTTATGACCCTTGTTTTGTTATTGACTATTCTTTGCCTGATGATTCTGTACCTTGCTGCCATCTTGGTTTTGATCTCATTTGCCTGATTGCACTTGTGTCTGCCTCTCTGTTTTTTGTCATCCGTTTTGTGCACATATAACGAGTAGGGACTTTCCAGTCTAGTTGTCTGAGGTTTAGTGCAGGGCCTGGCAAGTAGTCAGGAAGGAAGGTTGTGGGTAGTTTCGGTCTTACCTCTTTCATGACAATTGTCATAGTCATAACTTCTGAGTGCTTGTATGTGGGGTGAGCTGTCACGTTCATTGGTGTCCCTCTTGGGTACCTTCAACACAAAATAGCTCTACTTCTACCATTGAGTGGAATAAATATTGGGTTCCAGGCTCCTGCTCTGTTCACATGCGTCGTGGCTTCTGTATGTCATAATGTAACTAAAAGTTAAACTTTTAAGTTCACACTACAGTTGTTGATCCTTCCCAGTACCCCCACGTGATCTGACATGATGATTTACAAACAAGAGTATGGTGGTTAACTCTGCGTTGATCTAACACTTTGTGGCCACAAATTATGTTTTACTACTATAAGACAACTATTGGCTTGGGAAACATTTTGGGTTTGATAGACTACCTCTTAGCAATAACATGTCTTTTCATCTTTCCCAGCTATTTTCCTGCATCTATGTTAGGCTTCAAAACTTTTATGTTAAATTCTACATTTTAACAATAAAAAAATTCAGACAATTAATTCTGGGAACTTAAATCTGTAAAATATTTCAATATTTCTGCCATTTAACCCCTTGACATGTCGATTTCTCCATCAGCACAGGACAATTGTATTTACAGCCGCTGAGCTGGATAGTAGAGTTGGCTGCCCCTGCACTGTCCATCTGCTGGCTTCTGGTTACCAGATGATTTATTGAACATTCATACTAATGTGGTATCCCATTATAACATGTATGGAAAATTGGCTGTGTGCATCATTTCAGTAGTGAAGAACTCCAATAACTTCCACAATATCTCATGGAAGAATGGAAAGGGAACATATGCATCAAATGGCCAAAAATTAACATTTCTGTCAGATAAAATAAACATTTTTTCCGGTATTGGAATAAGTAAAACCACTAAAGCAAATCCAAGCCCAATGTATGTCCAAGGTCAGGAATACAAGCAGAAATATTTCATTATGTGAAATGATGGAGGGTCATATGCTGGGGTTTAATGCATATGTACTGTAAGGTGGCATATGCAGGGGCGTTCTTACATCAAATGAGTTTTCCGACACTTCCACCAGATTTGACTCCATTAATCTAGCTCCTTCAGGTAGGGTATGAAATAACCATTCTAGAATGTGAAATCTCATCTGTTCACCTGTATAAAATTTTCCCTGAAGTCATGTAAAAATGAGCAGAAAATTTGCTCATATTTTGCTCAAGATGAGTCAAGTTTGCAAGTTTTAAGGGGAGTGTCACTTCAGGCAACTCTATCTCCTCCAGGGGGAAGCAATGGCGAAATGTACGTCGGGGTGTTGTGGTGGTGGTCCTGTACTATTTTTTGGAATTTTGGTATTGTGCAACACCCGGCTGGGTAATGTGATTGTTTACTGCCAAAATTGGTTACTCTGATAATTGTAAACTTGTGCATTGTGAAATGCTTGTTATTCATCTGAAAACTGGAGACCATCGGCACATCTTTGTTGTTGTGGATTTTATTGTATGTTTTTAACTTGGTATTTTTTGATGGCCATATTTTGTGTTAATCAAGTGTGTATAATTATTTAATTGAAGTTAGTGGTAATGTGTATGATTTATTTATTATGAATACTCAGGTCCTATATACTTATATTGGTATTAATATTTTGATTGGTAATAGGAGCTTTCACCTAGTATTGGGTATTCTCTTTTGGTATTTATTGTTATTTAAAGGAACCTTCATATTAAATCAAACTCAAAATAAATTAACTATGCAACAAATTTTTTTTCAATCATTTCAAAGAGAGGAACGATGGATCTGTGGGAGAACTGAGGATACTCCAACCAGCGGGTGGTGGAAAGAAGTTCAAACCACAATTGCTTGTAGAGGTGAGCTGACATAAGAGATGGGAGGGAGCAGGAGAAAGGCTGAGGGATGGGGAAGGCAATGAGTGAGGAGAAGGGGAAAGGCATTGAGGAGAAGATGTCTAGTGCCTTTTTAACTACCCCCGTTCCCCAGGGCTCACCACACACTGCTGTCAGGGAGCCAGATAATGTTAAATAAATATTTATTTAAATAAATAATTAAAAAGCAGTGGAATATATGCACAAAAAAGGCAATTTTTTAATCAACATGTCTAAAATCATCATGTAAAAAATTCCTTCCTGATGACAGATTTCCTTTATTATTATTAGACTTACATATGTTCTAAAATTTTCAGGTGTTTATAGTTCATTTGTTTTTATTTAGATAAGTTTGTAGGTTCCTTTAAATCACAGTCCTCTTTTTAGTCCAGCTCAGTATCTTCCGTACCCACTGATCCATGTGTAGTTTCTCTCTTTGAAATCTAGTTCTTCTCTCTTTGAAATCTAGTTCTCTTCCCAGTCTGTTCTTGGTTTTTCTTGGTTTCATACAGGTCTGCTCAATTGCTTTCTTTCAGTTCCTCCTAAAGCCTGCCTAGACTTTTTTAAGGTGTATTGACTCTTTTTTTTAGCATGGGTGCACGGCACTCTATCTTATGGTACAGGTAGATGCTTATGGATAAAACACTGTGGATGTCAATGGCTTTTTTTAAACTGGACTATGTTGCTGTGTCTCCTGGGTCCCAATGGGTAATGGTATAAGTATGTATGTATATATTGTGTACAAAAGCAAGATTGAGTTTTGTCGCGCTACCAGCATAAAAAAAAGACAGAGGGTGATGGTCAAATATGTTAAATCATTGGACTACACTGTTCCCTTCTTCAGGTTCAATAATATTTACATGACAGCATCAAATACTGTAAGCTCTTGTGTCACCCCCTTCATCCTCATAGACTGTAAGCTCTTCTGTCACCCCCTCATCCTCATAGACTGTAAGCTCTTGTGTCACCCCCTCATCCTCATAGACTGTAAGCTCTTGTGTCACCCCTTCATCCTCATAGACTGTAAGCTGTTGTGTCACCCCCTCATCCTCATAGACTGTAAGCTCTTGTGTCACCCCCTCATCCTCATAGACTGTAAGCTCTTGTATCACCCCTTCATCCTCATAAACTGTAAGCTCTTGTGTCACCCCCTCATCCTCATAGACTGTAAGCTCTTGTGTCACCCCCTTCATCCTCATAAACTGTAAGCTCTTGTGTCACCCCCTTCATCTCCATAGACTGTAAGCTCTTGTGTCACCCCTTCATCCTCATAAACTGTAAGCTCTTGTGTCACCCCCTCATCCTCATAGACTGTAAGCTCTTGTGTCACCCCCTTCATCCTCATAGACTGTAAGCTCTTGTGTCACCCCCTTCATCCTCATAAACTGTAAGCTCTTGTGTCACCCCCTTCATCTCCATAGACTGTAAGCTCTTGTGTCACCCCTTCATCCTCATAGACTGTAAGCTCTTGTGAGTACTGGCTCCTATTGTCCCATATGACTATTTGTTCCCTGTAATGTAATATTATATTTGTATCGGTCCCTTATGATATGTAAAGCACTACGAAATATGATGGCAACATATAAATATAGATTATTATTATTATTATATCTTTCTTTTTTTTTTCTCCCTTATACTTTGTCTTGGTGCATCATCACCACACATGCGTGGGCTCCTTGACCTTTACAGTATTTCAACACCACTGTATATCTGTCTTACAAAGCAGCGTCTCTCGCACAAAGAAGTTTTTTTGCCGATACACACCCTGCACCTCAATTCCTGGGCTGGTATTCAAACCCTGTGGTCAGTGAGCCACCCACTTATACTTCATGCAACTGTCCCAGGAAGAAAATATCAGTAAGATGTATAACTATCATACTCTTAGTCTCTTAGACTATTTATTAGTGTTTGCCCTCTTCCTACATTTGATTTACCCTATTGTAGCTCAGCCCATATCTCCGCCATCACCCTCTTCCATCTCCGCCGGTTGATGTCATCCTCTACTCTGCCAATGGGAAGGGGGAAGAAGGAGATTGCTTGTCTCAGTGTGATTCTTATAAATAATACTTGCCACTTGCGACTCACTGTTCCTACTGGCAGGGTACCAAGTAGGCTTACAAAGTTCATTTTCTGGGGATAGGATCTATGTATTTTTAGCTAATACTATTGTGGGCAACAGTTAGCAAAATCCTATGCTGTCATTAGGTTAATCAGTGAAAATCTTGACGTAGGTTCTCTTTCAAGCCAATACCAATGCGCCGAGGTCCGCCGGAGTTCACCTGCTTCTTCCCGATGCATGTAAGTGCCGATCTTGCGACACAAATTATTTTTTAAATTACGCTTTTTTTCCGAATCCGTTGGGATTCTGTCGCGTGAAAGCCAGCGCTGATGCGCCAAAATCCCAGGGCAATTCAGGGAAAATCGGAAATCGGCGGGAAAACTGACAAAATGCGCGATTCGGACCCTTAGTAAATGAGCCCCACGCTCTTTCTCAAAGGAAATATAATTGCTTGGGAAAAAGCTTTCAAAGCATATAATTCCTGTACAATAATGTCTAACTGAGGAGAAAGTTCAGTCAGGAATAATATATATAACCCTCATGGCCCATGTGGTACCCAAACCACTGTTATGAAAAAACACTGCCTTGTAACCGCTATGCCAATTTTTATTGTGGTTAATAAGACCTACATAATAAGATCAATACCAGAGAACTGACAGGCAACAGATGAGATCTTATTGTTCAAAAAGACTGTAATCAAACCGAGGGAATTATGGGCTGTGTGTCTGACATAACAGGAAATAAATTATTTGATGGAATTCTAAGAGAGTGTAAAGACAAATATATCAAGGGAAATTTTGTTGTGTTCAACATGACAAAAGCTTTTTATTCTGATCTCTGAAGTTTTCTTAAGCATTTGGTTAATATTAGCTTCACACACTCACTTAACTTTTTTATAAAAAGGGCCATATGTATTATTTATACAGTCAGACGTGGATTTGCCTATGCCACATCTGATACAATAGCGCCCGGAGGCCACAAAGATCAGTAGATTGATGGAAGAAAAAACTTGAAACACATGAAACATAAATAACATCAAGAGACACTTCCTTAATGCTTAACTCCTTCATGCATCACAACCTACATAACACCAAGGGGTGTATGGAAAAAAGCTCACTAGCTGAGCTCTCTTCATACATAGCAGGTTTCAGTTGTATTATACAGCAGTCACCCAGCTCTTACTGACGCACCAATTGAGGCAATTAACTTGTCAAGTGCCGAGGTCGAACCTGACCGCAGCATCTAACAGTGCTACCATTGTGCTCTACCATCTTGGATGGCCGATCGGTGCCCCCTGTGATGTCAGTTGCCATGGTAGCCTACAGTATCATGGAGTCTCGTAGACCTGCCATGGATACTGAAATCTAATAGCCTGCCGATGGCTAAGCAATGTCATGGACATGGTTAGAGAGCATCAAATAAAAATCACCAGCCTCCAACTGACAATGACAAATAATGATCTACTAAAAATTTCGGATTCTTTACCAGGATACATTTACACCATAGAAACCAAGGTTCCTGCCACCCCACTGAACCTCCTTGCTCTCTCCAAGAATACATCAGAATGTCCCTGGAGGACAGGGGTAGGAATGGCAATAAAGAGCTAAAATATGAACAATGTTAACCAAGGAAATCATTAAGGTAAATAAAAAAAAATAAGAACTATAACACCCAATATAGATAACCACCATATTAGGAAGCCAAGCATGAACAGCCTCCTTTTTAACCACAATACAAAAGAAATGTGTGCCATATTCAGATGCCATCACTAGACACGAGAAAAATCTAACAAAACTGTGTAAGAGGAGAGCTACCATCAAGGACAAAAAAACAGTCATCAAGTAGGGGAAGGAACAGGAAAGTACCAGAAAGGGCATCTGGACAAGCAGCGCCAGATATGGCCTGAAATCTAACCTATGGACCTCACCCATAAGTATTTATGTTAGAATGGTGGAGCCTAATCACATTGGAGGCCAAAACTACAATAGTTCTAATTAGTCTGTGAAGCGGCTGATGAAAAAAAGTTCTCCAATATGGAAAGCCCTGAAGAGGGAAAGGTTCAAGACCAGGGACAGTAACAGTAATTCATGAGAGTAAGAACATACCACAAGGTATGGACTGGCCTCTGGAATTACAACCACTTTCCTCTTCTAACCTTTTATGATTTGCCTGATTATGAAACCTTCGGTGCATTCTGGCCAACCTAAAAGCTAAAAATGAAACGGCATACCCGATCACCGCTAAAAGCCTGGCATATGACCGCCAACCTATCAGAAATACCAGTAGCAATTTCCCAATTACCAATGTAAGAAAAACAATACTCCCAAGCCTTACCATACAGACACCAGATACATGGGGCCACATATAAACAAGGGCCTCAGGTTGGAGTTGAGTTCCACAGGAGGCAAGGACAGTCTGATCCCCCTGTAAGGGCCAAAGGAAGATGATCAAAGAAAGCAGATAGCCTTTCAATATCCGATCTCACAATAGTCTAAAGTTATGTGAACAGGGCTCAAATGCAACAACACTAGGGGGTAGCTCCAAAAGAGTCATGTTTTACGAAGACCTCCTCATACCAATGCTCATGCAAAGGAGCAGTGCATTGCTGAAAATTGCCCCAATACCTTCTAAATTGGTGGCTTTAGCAAACATAAACTCATTATTAGGAGGCTTAGGGGAGGGATAGCAAGTCCAGCCATTGTAAGTCGACAAGAAAACCCACACTTAGGAAATCAGTAATCGTGAAGTTGGGATTCGGCTTGGATGCCCCATGGGAAGCCAACGACAAATGCCATTAAAATAGCAGCCCAAGTTTTTAATCTTGAACACAAAAGCCAATAAACCCAACAACGATTACAACTGATACAATTTTACAATTTTTTTGCTGGCCAGGTGAAACTATGGTATTCAAATCAAGCCAGAATCCCAAAAAGTTCATGATCGTGCAAGGACCCTCGGTCTTCTCTCCAGACAGCGGGATGCCAAAATGCTAAATGCAAAAACAAAAAGCAGACAACAACTACAAGCGATCTGAGCTGTCAGGAGGGTAAATGAAAAAAAAATCTTTCAGGTGTTGGGAGTTGGCCAGTCTCATAATGCATCATCCACTCCAAAAAAAACTAAATAGAACATCCCAACGGCAAGTAAGTGCACATCCTAATCACCCTACAGTAAAGCAATGCTCTATACAGCTTCATGGACTATTTTGTGGTAGCCCTGAACACCTTATTGTGTGGGGGGTAAATGTTAGCACCCCCCCCCCCCATAATCAGTTATTGTTGAACTAACAATCTATCAACTTTCAATTTTTTAAATAAATATGAAAACAAATTTCCAAACAGTTTCCCCTTAAAGCCGAAAGCCTAAGCTCGATTTAAAATGCAGAAAATGATCCCAACCAGACTTAAGGAAATCGATCAATTATATCAAAGGAAAACAATGCAAAACTACTGAGAATTATAGAAATAAACTTACAGAAGTTCTGTAATTGCTACCACAATTGCTTCTGCCATGCATGAAAATGAGGCAACGTCTTGTGTAATTATTTCCTTATAAAATGATAGAAACAGTGTTCCTTTTGTACATTACAGAGTAATATCAGTGTTTAAACTCTATGAATAATCCAAATAAAGTTAATTTTAATATCCACCCTGCCTCACTGCTGTGTTATCTATCCATGCAGACTATGACAAAGTTAATAGGCAACTTGTGACATAGTATAAAACTTTCCATAACACAAAGAGAAGAAAGCAGGTACTGCATATACTCAAGTATAAGCTGAGGTACTTAATTTTACAGCAAAAAACTGGGTATTTGACTTGAGCATAAGCCTAGGGTGGGAAACGCTATGCTATAATAAAATGTCCAGCAGTCTCCCCTCATGAATGAAATGAGGAGTGTCCCCATTATTATAATATTCAGCAGAGTAAAATGTACAGCAGAGTTCCCCATTAATAAAAGGCCCAGCAGAGTGTCCTCATTAATAAAATGTGCAGCAGAGTGCCCCATTAATAATATGCCCAGCAGAATGCCCCATTATTATAATATCCAGTAGAGTGCCCCCATTTATAACATGTGCAGCAGAGTGCCCCCATTATTACAATATTCAGCACAGTTTCCCATCAGTATAATGTCCAGCAGAGTTTCCCCATTAGTATAATGTCCAGCAGAGAGCCCCATCATTATAATATCCAGCAGAGTGCCCCTACACATGTAATGTCCAGCAGAGTGCTCCCATTAATATAATGTGCAGCAGAATGCCCTCATAAATTTAATGTCCAGCAGAGTACCCCCATTATAATAATATCCAGCAAAGTCTCCCCAGTATAATGTCCAGCAGAGTGTCCCCATTAATAATATGTCCAGCAGAGTACCCCCATTATTATAATATCCAGTAGAGTGCCCCCCATTATTATAATATCCAGCAGAGTTCCCAATTAGTATAATGTCCAGCAGATTGTCCCCATTAGTATTGTGTAGAGCAGAGAGCCCCCATTATTATATTTATATAATGTCCAGCAGAGTGCTCCCATTATTATAATATCCAGCAGAGTGCCCCTATAAATGTAATGTCCATAAGAGTGCTCCCATTAATATAATGTCTGGCAGAGTGCCCCCCAATTATATATCCAGCAAAGTGCCCCCATTTATAAAATGTGCAGCAGAGTACCCTCATTATTACAATATCCAGCAGAGTGCCCCCATTAGTATAATGTCCACCAGAGAGCCCCCATTATTATAATATCCACTTGAAAAAATAAACTTAATACTTACCCTCCATTTCAGACCCCCAGCGCCCTCCTCTCCCTGCATTAGCTTTTTGGGTCCCCAGGCACATCTATGCGATCTGTCGGCACACAAACTTTCAGCAAGCGGCAACAGAGCAGCCTCTAAGTGCCGGCAGATCAACTAGACGTGCATCTGCCGGCCCGGCTGGGAACCAGAAGAGGTTCTGTGGGAAGAAGAGGATGAAAAAATTGTGCTGAAAATCTGGGCTTATACTCGGGTATATACGGTGTATATGTGTTCAAAGAACCATAGAAAAAAACGAAATAGCATAAAGCGGAAACTTCTACAAGTATAATAATCTTGACTTGTCTCATTTACAAAGATAAATTGGGCCGTGTACTTGGAAATGGAAGAATTGGAATACACTCAAGGAAGCGGTGAAATTGTAAGGAGCCTGAACACAATGCATGCCTACGCTGCAGTACAATGATATGGTAGAATTTATATCCTAATTCTGGACACAAAGAAAAAAATAATTAAAATAAATACATTTTTACCTAGTTTTTCCCTGAAAGTTTACTTTTTAAGCTCCATAATAAGTTTACTGGCTTTACAACCACAATGTAATTTATGTGATTTATAGCATAAATGTATCGAACTACACACAATAACTCCCAAAATACGGTCTATAATTTCATTGTAATACCCTGTAATATAGCCGTATTTTAACAGCAGTATTTTAAAACAAACATCTGGACCCCCGTGATTCTTATGTGAATGTTTTCCTCATCTTACCCAGTCAGTGTGAAAGCAATGTAACATGAACGCTCATTTCTTCATGGATTATGGATATGGTTTCTTTCCTTTCTAAAGACATTTATTTGACTTTAGGAAAAAGTAAACCTCAAAAGTAATTAAGATATATATTTTCCTTAATTGTTTTTCAGTATTCTTCAGTATACTTTTTTCATGAGTTTAAGGTAACACCGGGAGTTTAATAAGAAGTGGAAACACATGACGCACTGTAGGGTAGTAATATTTGGCAATGGCATGGCCAGCAATAGTAAGGTGCTCACCTTGAGAGGTTGTGCTAGAGGCACTTGGGCAAAATAAGGGTTAGGATGATGGCTGCTCTGTCTCCTGCCCCTCCAGTGAGGGTGATGGCACACATGGCGTTTTGAACGCATTTTTAGCCCGTTTCTAAGCAGTCTGTAAAAAAACGCATGCGTTTTTGACCAGTTTAAATTAAGATAATTTGTCAAACCAGTCAAAAACGGATGCGTTATCAAAAAATGCAAGCGTTTTTCAACGCATGCAATTTTTAATGGACTGCTTAAAAACGAGCCAAAAATTTGTTCAAAACGCCACGTGTGCCATCACCCAGAGGGCAAGCGGCCAGAGGATGTGTTGTAGATGAAGTGGAAAACCAGGTAAGTATAGAAGTACTGCCAATGATGGTCTTCTTGGGTTGCATTGAGGAGAAATTTCCTTATATTAGATTTCCAGAGCTTGGTATCTCACAGGTCAGAACTAGGCATCCTACAAGCTTCTAAAGACTCTGAATGATCCACTTCTCACACGCAAAAAATCTAATAAAAGGAAATTTCTCATCAATACAACCTGAGTAGACCGTCATTGGCTGCACATTTATAATTATTTGGTATTCCACTTTCCAGCACATCTTTGGCTGCTGGTTGACTAGAAGGGTGGGAATTAGCTAAGTATAATCTCAGAATTTGGGGCACATTTACTTACAAAAAAGTTCACTAAAGTGCATTGTCTGTCTATAATTTTGCGTGTGGTGAATCACCAAAATCGTGCGCCAGAAATCATAAATTTGGTGGAGAAGAACTTAGCACACATCATATGTAAATTTTTATGTTTTCATCTTTTAATTCATAATGTCAATATTTACAGCTCCACCAAAAAGTTTGCAAAAAATCATATAGAGAAACAACAGATCATAAATTGTCCTTAGCGACGTTTCGGTCTAAATCGACCTTTGTCAAGCCCGATTTGAAACTGATACAAAAGTAGAGCAAAATTAACATCCTAGTATATTGATGCATCCCAAATAATTATATCGGATCTCATGGATAAATACATTGTGGGTAAGTATATCAATGTGCCAATAATCTACAAGAGATATGTGTCTACTATGATGGTAACATATTGGTATGTCCAAATAGGGTCAATGAAGTAAAGAAGGCGGTCTTAGTAGACCAAGAGGTGTAGATTATTGGCACATTGATATACTTACTTATAATGTATTTATCCATGAGATCCGATATAATTATTTGGGATGCATCAATATACTAGGATGTTAATTTTGCTCTACTTTTGTATCAATTTCAGATCGGGCTGGACAAAGGTCGATTTAGACCGAAACGTCGCTAAGGACAATCTATGATCTGTTGTTTCTCTATATGATTTTTTGCAAACTTTTTGGTGGAGCTGTAAATATTGACATTATGAATTAAAAGATGAAAACATAAAAATTAACATAGGATGTGTGTTACGTTCTTCTCCACTGTATATTGGGGCTGAGTACCCGACTGGGAGTGCGGTACCCCTGTTTCCGGGATAGAAATCATAAATTTGTCGCTTCCCCGCAATGGTCCGACAGAGTTTGCCATCTTTTTTGTGGTGCATCTTTAACATAGGCAGTGTAACCTGGATTCCTGGCCCCGGTTATGGTGCATTTCTCCGGTGAATTCTAGTGAATTCACTGGCTGTGCAGCTATCCTTTGGAAGCTGGAGGAACAGGGTTAAAGGGGTTTGCCCCTGAAAAAAGTCCTCAAATGTTAATCTCTTACTGATGATAACATGATAAAGATAATTTTTAACCTTTATAAATACTTGTGCAAGCTGTCCTATGTGTTAGAGTAAGTAGAAATGTGGCACTTTTGAAGGCAAATGGTGGTGACTCCAAATATTTATTTGATTTAGATTTCTCAGGTTCATCCGGTTTGCATCACGTATATTAATAAAAATAAATGTATAATGAATGTTAACACAGTGTTCAGTTTGAGGCTGTGATTGACAGTTTGCTCTGCAAAGTTCCTTTGGTTAAGCTGGGTGTTTTTTTCTGTGAAAAGCTGGGTGATCACATATTGTTTCTGAGCTAGGGATGTGTCACAGGTGTAATTTGGAGTGATGGATGGCTGAACCAGTAAGGTTCTGGGGAGGCATCCAGAAGCTCTATTCATACTCACTCCTCCCTCCATTTTGTGCTGGTGGTCACCTGATACTTGTTGTACATCTGTTCTGAGCACATACTAACAGTAGGGAACGTCAACCAGTTTCCACCTGTAAGTTAGCGCTGTGCCTGGCAAGCAGGCTTGGACTGTGGTTGGGGGTTAGCTCAGTGCCTGCACCTCTTTCTCTGTTGTGACACCTCCCTAAAGCTATTCTAAAATGTGATTAAAATTAAAATGGAACGAAATAGGACCACAGGAAAGAATATGGAGATGGTGGAAGCGTTGTTGTACAATTTAATTTTAAAGAGTTTTTATCAGGGGTTTGAATACGAAAGGCTGTTGATTTCCTCACAGGTAAAATTTGTCTATTTGTCACCTACCGCTGCCCACGTGTAGTACATCTCGGCAGACAGTATACACTATATACTATACACTACATAAACAATAAAAGCATTGCTTTACGCTGGCCAAAAGTGCAAATTCACAAGGGTGGACACTTTAATGTTGCCTTCCTGACCACTCTAATAAAATTTGTTTATGCAAAAAGAAGAGGATTGTGGAGTGGAGGAGGTGCTGTATACATCCTTCCCTCATCACTATTGTGTCACCCAGGCCTCCCCTTAGACCTTGGTCTCAATAGTAGCCATTACGGTTGCTATATTAGTAGTTATACCCATGGGTTTTATAGTTTTATTTTTAAAAGAACTGATATGCAAAGTACGGTAGACACTGTATGAATTTGCACTTAGTCTTTATGGCTTTGTGCTACAAAATCATAGGCTGCCATAAAATACTATGTATGGTGCTGTGCTACAAAATTATTTTGTATTATTAAAAGCAATTAACATGACACATTCTTTTTTTTTCTATTGAATTCCCACAATATCTGACAAACACTACGGGAACTTAAAGACTTCAAAACGTACAGTTGATTTATGGTTGTTATTTACGACTCTGTAAAATTTTGGAATCTGTGTGAAACCCTATTTGTGAATCATAAAATATTTACTGAATTTGATGTTTCAATTCTTCATCATTTCAAAATCCAAAGCATGTTTCATGTCTGTCATTTCCTATGGTTCGTAAATTAACTGGTAATTTAAGTGGTGACGGCTGTGAAAATGGATTGAATAGAAAAATATTTTGCATTGCTTGGAGGACTGTGGCAATGTTTTAGTACCCCCCTTCCTTCCTCTTGCTATTCCAAAGGTGACATTCCCTTTAAAAGGGGAGTAACTATTATTTCATGTGGAATATCTGATGGATTTGACCTACACAAGTGTCTGTTTTAGTAAGAAAAGGTATAGAATCCATTAGACTATAATTATAGCCCTGCTCCTGCTAATTGTTAGACGTTGTATTGCTATAGTTACGTATTTAAGATATTCAGTAATGTTCACTCAGGAAGGTGTTGTGTTGAAAGGTTTATTGAAGTAATTTGTATAATTAAATGATTAGCTCTGTTCCTGTTAATGGCAGAATCTACAGGACTGAGGACCTGACACACTACAAATGTGCACCAAATTACAGGTTAAAGGGGTTTTCCCATTAATCAAAGTTTGGCCCTGTCTGATCAGTGATGAGACCCCCACAGATCACGAAAACAAGGGGTCCGATGGGGTCCCAATTACCTCCGTCGGACCCCTTGTTGCTCTGTCAGACTAATGGAGCAGACGGCCGCACATGACCGTTCTGCTCCGTTAATCTCTACGGAGCTGACGGATATCGCAAGGATATCATGGGGCGCCAGCAATTTTCTCCAGCTCATAGAGGATAAATGAGCAGAACGGTCATGCACAGCCGCCTGCTCCATTAGTCTGACGGAGCGACGAGGGGTCCAACTGGTTTTCGTAATCTGTGGGGGTCTCTTCACTGAGACCCCCACTCATTAACAGGCATGTGGATAGGGCCTAACTTGCGTTTGTGTGAAAACCCCTAAAGCTACGACCTACTAGCTGACCTTATCTAATTGTCCCCTCTTCCCTAAATCAGAATCTGTTTCTGAAAAGTGATTGGAGGAGGCATCTGTCCCACAAAAGCTAGTGTAACTGCAGCCCAGAATAAAATCAACAGGAGACAGATGGGTGTGCTGGAAATAAATAAATAAAGACAGCCCAGGAATGAAATAAAACAGAGATCAGACTAGCATAGGACAGATTGCAAACTTAGTACAAAAATAAAATTCACAGCACATCTTCTTCCTTACTTCACTGACAGAGGATGTTCCAGAACCCTAACAGCTACAGATGTTGCAGATGTGTTCTAAACCTTAAGTTGCTAGATGCATTTATTGAGCATAAAGCAAAAAGTGGATTACAAAAACTGTACTATACATTAAAATCTCCTACAGCTCCTAAATCTTTATGAGCAAAATTGTGTTCAGGCAAATAATTGAATTGCTCCTTTGACCCTATTTCCTGATACCTGAATAAGACAGAGGGACTAATGGAACCTTCCTTGGGCCTCAGGTCTCAGGTATGGTCTCTTCAAAGCTGTGCCCTTCCTATAATAACACCCCATTACTAAGAAATTTTTCTTATAACTCTGTTCATTGGAAAATATCGCTGTCTTGAAGGATCTGCATAGGACAAGCAGGGAGCATGAATATTACTTATGAAATGATGATTTACTTTGTATTACTGCGTCTCAGCCTCCATAGAAATAAAGGCACACAGTGCAGATGGCGCTCAGAGTTTAACGACACAAAATGGAGCACTTATGACCTCGAAAGAAATATATTTCTAAGGCGACCTGACTGCAACACTTCAGAAGCATCAATAAAATCTAGTAACTGTATTAAGGAAAGACCAACTAAATATGAGCAGATGTATTGATTTTATCATTTAGCAGAGTATCAGGTAGTCAATGAGCCAAAGGCTAAGACCACAGTCCAGATAGGAAATGTAATTTAGAAATAAAAAGCTAAGGGCTATAAAGATGTTCAGTTCTTAAGACTCATATTACCTTTCGACATGGCTTGTGATGGTCTCATTGAAGGTTTAACTTATGCTACCATTTGCTTTTATGCATTTTGAAGCAAACTTACCTTGAGAATGCTGTAGCTACACTGATGCAGAAACATATCTTGTGTAATACCTTTACAAGAGGTTTTGCTGCTCGGCGCTTCTCCTCTTACCCTAATTATCCACTGCTTCAAAGAATGATGTAATCACTGTGTTGTCCTTGACAGGCATAAGTAATCAATCAGCACCATCCCCCAGCTGCTGTGTACGATTCATCCAGCTCAGGCCGATTAGTCGTGTTTGGACAGTTCAGGCAGCTCTTTTATGTACGGCAGCCAGTCTGCACCCAGTTTTCCCAGGGTCCTGAATTTTATAATTGTTTTTTGAGCAAAACTAATTAAACACGATATACTTCTGCATCAGTGTAGCTACAGCATTCTCAAGGTATTTTTTATTCACAATGCATAAAAACAAATTGTAGATTTCCTTTAAGGGGACTTCCAGGCAAAAAACATTGACAATCTATCCTTAGAATATCTCATTAAAATTAAATGAGAATTACAATGCATCAAACAGGAAGCAGACACCTCCATTCTCTGTGTAGTGGACAGACCTGGTTATTGCAGAAATGTTCCCCTTGACTTTAAAGGGTTGTCCACTTTCAGCAAATAATTGATCTTGTTTGTGTAATAATAAGCTGTGTAATGTTCCAAGATACATTCTGTATCAATTCTAGATCTCTGCTTGCTCTACTGTTATAGAAAGCTTCTATGTTTACTTCCAGTGGATAGAAACCTGTTCATGGTCATGTGATATCACACAGATGCACAAGCTGTTATTATCACACAGATCTGGTGACTCTATGTGATAATAACAGCTCGTGCACCTGCAGGTCCATCACACCAGGGACTGGATTCTATCAATTGGAAGTAAAAAACAGAAACTTTTTAGAGAATGGCAGCAAGCAGGGATCTAGAAAACCATGAGAAATTGATACAGAAAGTAAATTGGAAGATTGAAAAACTTTTCATTAGGTAAAACAATATCAATTGTTTGCTGAAAGCGGACAACCCCTTAAAGGAAAATTAGCTGCAATTACTTGGCTCGGCCACTACACTGATAATGGAACTATCTGCTACGTGTCCAATTCTTTGTGAATTTACACTAATAAGTGGAGTCCAAGGTGCCAGACTTCCACCAAATTGACACTGAGGACCTATTGTGGTAATCAATATCCAATTATTTGGATGTTTTATGGACTCATATGACTTGGAGAGAAGGATCAGGAATTTTTCTCTTTACTTTGTATCTTGCAGCGTCTATCATATCGATAGTATTTCCCATTATTTCACAATGTTCTGCTCTTTCACAAAAGCCATATAAAGGATAAAATCACAGCGTGTGTCTGTCTCTTCAACATTTGGCTGTCTGAGATTGTGCTGTTGTGACCTGGAAAAAAACCCATCATTTTCAAAACTGAGATGGTATTACATTGTCAAGTGTCTATGTATGGCTGTAATATTGTCTTGTATGATGAGGAGCGAAAAATAAACAGTGCGTTCCACATTGCGGCTTCATTATGATCACAAGTTTGGATGGGGAAGAAATTTTGTCCTTTTTCGGGAAGATTGGGTCATGCCATATGTTTATTATCCCTTCATTTGAATCTAGAAGGAATAAAGAATATTTACCTCTCTTTAATTCATGTCACGTTTTCCCCACAGCTCAAACTCAATAGATAGAATCTGGCAGGTGACTAATACTACCTAAAAGTCGGACAATGCATAATGTGACTCCTTGTAGTTGGTTTAGATAACATAGGAAAAATCGTCCAACAAGTGAAATGGTGTTGCAACTTTGACTTGATCCCGTCATGATCCCGTGGTGCGTTGTCCGACGAGGATTTGGGTCTGCCGTGATTCACTAAGCTTGTGCACCCTAGTCCCTGCATTTGTCGCTTCTGTGCCAAGGTCTGCCGGAGTTCACCTTCTTCGTTCTGTGCTTGTAAGTGCTAAATGTTAAATCCTGTGCGTAGTCTGAATCCGTCGGGTCGTCCGACGGCCAGCCCCTCCCGATTTCTGTTGCATGCAAGCCGGCACTGGTGCGCCAAAATCCGTTCCCGGGGCAATTCAGCGCAAGACGGAAATCGTTGGGAAATCCGACGAAAATGCGTCCGACGGACCCTTTGTAAATTTTAATCTCTTTTGAAGAAGAAATTCTAGTAGACATCTGAGTAACCTAAAAGTTAAGAATTTGGATACATTCCTGAGAAAAAAAGTATGTTGAGCGTTTATGGAGGAATGTCAAATAAAATGTATTAGAAAACCAGAAATTTTGGCAAATTAGTAACAAATGAGTTTGGGATAATTACTATGACATCCACCTGATGTACTCTGCTAACATAGCCCAACGTGGAGCACGTCCTACAGGTTTGGTCTTAGGGGTAAGAATCATGTGCAGTTACACAAGATTGACAATCTACTGATTAGATATTTTTTTGTCTGAGCATGTACTTTTAGCACCTTACCACGATGAAAATTGGGTGCAGTTTCATGAATTATTAGATTGTTAGCATTATTCGGCTCTGTAGGGAACATGTTAGGGCAGTAAGGCCAGTCCTAGTGTTCTTGCGTCATCCAAGGGAATGTTGTCTTCAGCCTACTGTTAAATAAACAAGGCCTGTGAAGTGCTCTATACAAAGGGGTACAGAAATTTTCCCCTTAAATTTTGCACTCTTTGTTTTATTGCAGCCAATTGGTAAGATCAAAAAAGTCCTTTTTTTTGCTCTTTATTGTACACTCCGCACCCCATTTGAGAGAAAAAAACTGAATTGTAGATATTTTTGCTAACTTATTCAACAAAAAAACTCAAATATCACATGGTCATAAGTTTTCAGACCCTTTGCTGTGACACTCATATTTAACTAACATGCTGTCCGTTGCATTTTGAGATGGTTCTACTCCATCATTGGAGTCCAGCTGTGTTTAATTAAACTGATTGGACCTGATTAGGAAAGGCAAACACCTGTCTATATTATACTTCACAGCTCACACTGCACAGAGAACATGAGAATCATGAGATTTAAGGAACTGCCAAAGGAGTTCAGAGACAGAATTGTGGCAATGCACAGATTATGGCCAATGGCCATGATTACTAAAGAATTTCTACAGCACTCAAGGTCACTAAAAGCACAGTGGCCTCCATAAACCTTAAATGGATGAAGTTTGGGATGACCACAATTCTTTCTCAACCTGGCTGTCCAGCCAAACTAAGCAATCATGGGAGATGAGCATTGATGAGAGAAGTACAGAAGAAGATCACTGTGGCCGAGCACCAGAGATGCAGTAGGGCAATGGGGGACTGCAGCTCCCCATTAGTTTGGGGCCTTGTGGCAGAGAGTGCCACCGGAAGCCTCTCCTCAGAGCAAGTGGTATGTGTTGAGAAAACCGGGCACTGCTCATCACCTGCCAAATACAATTCCAGAAATGAAACATGGTGGTGGCAGCAACATCCTATGGGGGAGTTTTTCAGCTGCAGGGACAGGACAACTGGTTATAATTGAAGGGAAAAAAAATACGACCAAGTACAGAAATATCCTGGATGAAAAACGCTTCCGGAGTGGGCGGAACGTTCACCTTCCAACAAGACAATTACGCTATGGACACAGATAAAATAAAAAAACATTGGCTTCACTATTCTTTGACAATTTTTGAGCCTGCATTGAACATCTTTGGAGAGACTTGAGAATGGCTACCACCAACATTCACCATCCAACCTGAGGAAACTGGGGGGAGGGGGGGGATCTGCCAGGAACAATAGCAGAGGATCCCCATAAATCCAGGTGTCAAACACTTATTGCAACATTCCCAAGAAAACTCATGGCTGTACTAGCTCAAAAGCTTCTTCTACTGAATATTGAGCAAAGGGTGTGATTACTTAATTTTAGTACTTCGTATAGTCCATGACTCAAAAGCTGAATATAACAACAAAAGATGAATGATGTTTTATGTCTGCAATGTCGGGACATTATCATTAATACCTAATATATCAACATCTAATAGTGACAAGAGTGTGGAAAATAACCAAGAATCTTCCTAAAGATTAGCATAAATGAATACTATCTCATGAAATGGCAGTCTTCTGAAAGTTAGAGTGAAAAACGATCCCTCTGTCAGGGCGTTGACCTGAAGATGATGTATATGGATTAGTCTCCGTTTGCCAGTGGCCTGTGGGGTCATGACAAATGGAGGCAACTGATAGCAGCTGTAATATATAGACTTACAGAAGTTAATGGCCATTTCTTTTTTTCTATAAATCATATATTGTGTTCGGTACATTCAGTATATAGTTCATGGAGATGTAGACCTTCTAAAGTTTTGATCATTCAGTATGTTTTAAAAACTGTTTTTGAACTATAAGGCGCACCGGAGTATAAGGCGCACCATCAATAAATGCCTGCTAAAACGTTCTAGGTTCATATATAAGAAAGAATACAAAACTTCTACTGGCAGACAAAGATACCCATATCCGGACAATAGATATATTATTAACACATGATAAAACTTAACGTTTATTTAGTCTCAAAGTTAAGAGAGTATGTTGTGTAGTAGCATTAGCTACCAAGTGCTCAAAGGGAAGGTGTGTTAAAAGCACAGTAGGGTAGGTTCATTGAGTCACAAAAGTAGCGTTCATGAGTAGTGGACCAAACTCCCATGAACGACGAATAGGCCACGAACAATGACCAGGATATCAGTATCGTAGTTCTCAAAGGACTGGTGTCCCTACTATATTTGGCGATATTTTTGTATATCTGTGAGAGCTCCTACTGAGGTATGGTAGTAAATGTATCTCTGTTTGTCTGTTGCCAGACACTACAGTGGTGCGTATTTATACCCTCAGAGTATCTTAGAGGAACACTAGAAAATTGCAGAGTATGACCATAGTAGTTGTTAGTCCTCTGGAGACAGATACTGATTGGTCATATATTGTGACCAGAGCTCTACACCGTAGAAGGACAATAATAGTTTAATATCTAGGTAGAATGCTACACTCTCCCTGATAGATCATTATTCGTGGTTGCTAATGTATGAACTAGCTCAGAGCCTAACCTAGCTGCAAATTAAAAAAGATGCACTTTAGCCCCCCGACATGTTTCACCAGCAAGCTGGCTTCATCAGGGGTAGGGCTATTAGTGTTTGCGGCGCCTCCACGCCAAGCATTTAAAGATGTGGCCCCTCCCACTAATCTCTCTTCAAGCCAATAGGAATAGTATTCTTAGTTCTACCTACCGCTGCTAAGCATGTAATTGGTCCGGGTGAGGGCGTAGCACGCCAAGAGGTGGTGTCTTGGGCGCTACGACATCACGGTCATGTGACCGTCACTGTCAGGTGACAGTGTCAGCTGATCGTGTCAGCTGATGTGTCCATAGAGTGTTGCGGTATGCGCATGCGCGCGGACTTAGCATGATAGACGAGAAGGTATAGGCTGTGTTAATACACACCGCGCATGCTCTTGGACTTAGTGTAGGAATCGTGAAGAGTTTTACTCCATGCGGCTGTATATTGCAGCGCGCATGCTCCTGGACTTAGTGTTGGAAGCAGAGATGGTATGTATTTATGAGCTTTAGGAGGCGTCGTAGTATAGGGTGAGAAGGACAGATCACTACATGGATCGGTGGTAAGTATATGTATATTTCGTCGAGAAGGCTTCCCACAGAGTGTCAGGAGTAAGCTGAGTTGGACTAAGAGGAACAAAACTATCATTGTTATAGAAGAGCGGTGAGTATTGTTATGCAAAAATAGATTTTGAGCATGAGTGAAGAGGGGAGGGGGAGGTAATTACTTCCCATAATTAGAGCACAACAGTAGAGGGTTATAATAAAAGTCAGATATAGTGGTGTGTGAGTAAATGAAGTGATTCGTATACTCGAATGAACATTTACAAGAATGCAGCAAAAGTGAATCCTTCATTGAGGCCCATGGGGCTCAGAGACTTGAGTCTATGAATCCATCTGGCTTCCATCTGTAGAAGTCTACGATCAATGTTAACCTGCCGAGGACCCATTATGACCTGGTCAATAGCCCAAAATTTGAGAGTGTCTACTTTGCCATCATGATGCAACCGCACATGTCTGGAGATAGGAGTGTCTTTGTTTGTTGTAATAGAACTCAAGTGGCTGGAGATGCGCCTCCGTAATTGTTGTACGGTTTTGCCCACGTATAAGCGTGGGCATGTACATTGTGCCACATAGACAACTGCCGTGCTTTTGCAGTTCATGAGTCGCCTAATTGTGATGGTTTCTCCATTGGCCGGGTTGACAAATGTTTTGGTTTTTGTATCTTTGTCTGCCAGTAGCAGTTTTGTATTCTTTCAAGTAAAAATCCCTGCCGTGACATTTGGTCCATCTCTTTATAATAAAAAAAGGTTCATATATAAGGCGCACCTGATTATAAGGATGAATGACCAGCAGGTGGCAGACCTGTGCACAGTTCAAGGCAGCTGTTGTCTGTAAGTACGGTTCATATATAAGGTGCACTGGAGTATAAGGCGCACCTTTGATTTCTGAGAAAATCAAAGGATTTTTTGTGCGCCTTATAGTCTGAAAAATACGGTAATCTGTCTTTTACCTCATCAGATTCCTGTCCATAAAATGGCTGCAGATAGAGGGTCATGTGATCTCTAAGTGGCGATAGTTCATGGACAAATAAGATCACATGACCCTCCATCAATGACCATGTTATGTACAGGAATGTCTGGCTGATGAGGTTTCACAGACAGGAGGCTTCACTTTACATATCAAGAAAGTGGTGCTGAACTTTTAAAAGATGTACATTTGTAAATTTCCTAATATCCTAACCCACTCCACGCTTACATACAGATACATTACAAAAAACATGATGTAAAGTGGGCAACCCCTTTATTGTGTTTAGACAAATTCCAAATACACCATTCACCTTCTAGATAAGAGTCTCATACATACCACTCACACACTAGACACATGCATGTCATGAACACGTGGGGCACAATAAACACTATACATTGGAAAATTTGCACATGTAACACACAAGTTGGAACACACTGCACTCAAACCATATACATTACACACATGATTGGACAAATTGGACAATCAGGGCTCACAAAACACTAATATAACCTGCAAACATCTCTTACATTGTTATAAGGAAGTAACCCAGCTAACGATCACCATCCATAATCCGGCCTTTTTGCCCACTATGGGCACCAAGCAGGACCCCATTGATTATCAATCACAGTATTTTCTTATATAAGTATAAATTTTATGGGTCGATAATTGTCCATCATTTAGAGAATTAGTTGCACCCTATAAAATACCACAATAAGAACAGAGACAACGGGGCTTATTAACTAAGGGTCTGTGGCTGCACTTTCGTTGGACTTCCCAATGTTTTCAGGTTTTGCACCACTGTGACAGGTGTGTAACAGAGGATTGTCGCACGTGAACGGATTTTGGCGCAGCTGTGGTGGCTTTCATGCGACAGAAATCGGGGGAAAGGCCATCAGATGATCCGACTAATTCGAACTGAGCATGGGATTTATTTTTCAAATTGTGTCGCAAGATCAAGCACTTAAATGCACCAGGAAGAGGAAGGTGAACTCCGGCGGACCAGAGCTGGGAAGCGACACATACAGGACATTAGGCGCACAATCTTAGTGAATTGCGGCAGAGTGCATTATCATCGGACAATGCACTTTCTGTGAACTCCTCCGGACGGGTAAGTAAATGTGCCCAAACCTATCCCTCCCCTGGCGCCATCGATCAGTGAAGCTTAGCTTGGATTATCTATACACCCTAAAATACAAGTCACATACTGTAAAATATGTAATATGTTTATATTCTTAATGACTTTATCATTATCATATCATTAAGTCACATAAAAAATGATCAAAGGGAACATCAATTATCTTTGTACTTTGTACTCATGTTGCTGCATGTTCAGTCATTAGTCTAAGGCTCCATTCACATGCGCCAACCCAACCCAATCACCTTTGTAGCCAAAAACCTGTACACCTGACACCACAGGGCAGGATTAGGCAACCCCAGAAATTAATCTTCATTAGTTGGTGTCACTCATGTTTATGCTGACACTGTGTAGATGTAAAATTCTCTGATTATACACTTGTCAGGTAAAGCTTTGTTCTTAGCAGGGAGTCATTTTTAGTTTCTGTAATAACTGTAATAATAATAATAATAATAATTCCTTTATTAATATAGCACAAATTATGCAGCGCTGCATAGAGCTTTCCAAATCAGTATTTGAACACACCTCAGCCTTTAAGTTGCTTCATATGCTCGAAGGTGAAAACATTTGCTACGAATGGTTAACATAAATGTGAAGACTGGATACTCTGCAATTCCTAGGTCAAATTTGTTGAAATGTTTTCTGAAACATTGAGATATCATGAATCTCAAAAAGAGACTGTTTTCATGCTGTGCTTTGGGAATTGCCTTTTAACAGCCTTCACACAGCATTACTCCATAGATAGTAGTGCTGTAACCACCACCCATCTCATTATGGCCACTCACTTACCCTTAAATGGCACTACAAAATTTGTGGTTAAAATGCCACAGAGACCTTCATTTATTGAATAAACAAAAACATACATAACATTCAAAATTAACTTAAAAAATTGACTTAAAGTCATGAAGATTTACATAAACTTTAACAATTTGTCAGTGCTCTTTTGCCCTCTGCATTTCACCAGCAGAGCCATGGGCATTTCTTTGAAGAATTAAAACCCATCCTGGGGTCCTTGCTCACAGGAATACCACCAATGCACTGGGTGCAATGGTTAAAGTGCAACTACTAAATTAAGATAACTGAACAACCCCTTTAACAGTTCACCCTTCTTAAAGAACTCCATTGCCTTTAACAACTCCTCTTACCAACACCGTGACGGCATGTACAATTCTGCAAACAAAGTAATAGGAACAACAAGCTTAACTACTTCCAAACTTGGCATCGCTGTCCCATTAACCCCTTAATGGCCGCAGTATCGTGTTTTCATAACAGTCATTAATAGAGATGAGCGATCATACTCGTCCGAGCTTGATGCTCGTTCGAGCATTAGCGTACTCGAAACTGCTCGTTGCTCGGACGAATACTTCGCCCACTCGAGAAAATGGCAGCTCCCGCCGTTTTGCTTTTTGGCGGCCAGAAACAGAGCCAATCACAAGCCAGGAGACTCTGCACTCCACCCAGCATGACGTGGTACCCTTACACGTCGATAGCAGTGGTTGGCTGGCCAGATCAGGTGACCCTGGAATAGACTAGCCCCTGCCTGCACTGCTCGGATCATTCTGTGTCTGGATGCCGCTAGGGAGAGAGCTGCTGCTGGTTAGGTAAAGCGTTAGGGTGTTCTATTAGCTTACTGTTAGGCAGGAGTGATTCTACAAGAACCCAACAGCCCTTCATAGGGCTACAATAACGTTATACTTTTTTTTTTTTTTATTTGCAGCTAGTACCATATTGTGAGGAATTTGCAGGGGGACTTACTACCGTTGTGTTTAGCTCTTAGTGACACACATATCCACCTCAAACACCAAAGTGGGAAAATTTATTAGGGGTTGGATTTCAATTAGGCACAGTCTGCCATTTCCTTTTTATTTTACGTTTATTTTTTCATAACTCAGCGTCATCTCATCTGGCATAGCAGTGTGCTTTCATACTTGGCTAGAAAATAGCCAAAGGAGAATCCAAACGGCTTACTTACGCCTACAATAGCGTTATATATATTTTATTTCTGGTTGATCTGCTGGTGGCTGTCCTTGCTGCAGTGCATCTACTACCAAATTGTGAGGAATTTGTAGTGAGACTTGCAACTGTTGTGTTTAGCGTTTAGTGACGCACATATCCATTGCAAAGACCGAAGTGGGAAAATTTATTAGGGGTTGGATTTCAATTAGGCACAGTCTGCCATTTCCTTTTTATTTTACGTTTATTTTTTCATAACTCAGCGTCATCTCATCAGTGTGCTTTCATACTTGGCTAGAAAATAGCCAAAGGAGAATCCAAACGGCTTACTTACGCCTACAATAGCGTTATATATATTTTATTTCTGGTTGATCTGCTGGTGGCTGTCCTTGCTGCAGTGCATCTAGTACCAAATTGTGAGGAATTTGTAGTGAGACTTGCGACCATTGTGTTTAGCGCATAGTGACGCACATATCCATCGCAAAGACCGAAGTGGGAAAATTTATTAGGGGTTGGATTTCAATTAGGCACAGTCTGCCAGTTTCTTTTTATTTTACGTTTATTTTTTTAATAACTCAGCGTCATCTCATCTGGCATAGCAGTGTGCTTTCATACTTGGCTAGAAAATAGCCATAGGAGAATCCAAACGGCTTACTTACGCCTACAATAGCGTTATATATATTTTATTTCTGGTTGATCTGCTGGTGGCTGTCCTTGCTGCAGTGCATCTACTACCAAATTGTGAGGAATTTGTAGTGAGACTTGCGACCTTTGTGTTTAGCGCTTAGTGACGCACATATCCATCGCAAAGACCGAAGTGGGAAAATTTATTAGGGGTTGGATTTCAATTAGGCACAGTCTGCCATTTTCTTTTTATTTTACGTTTATTTTTTCATAACTCAGCGTCATCTCTTTTGGCATAGCAGTGTGCTTTCATACTTGGCTAGAAAATAGCCATAGCAATAGGATAGCATTGTTTGGTTTTAAAAACTAAAAAACACACACAAAAAAAAAAAAAAACACAAAAAAACACAAAAAAAAGTTAAAAAAAAATTAAAGTTATAACTTTCATTTTCAAAATGTTTAACCCGAGGGCTAGGGGTAGAGGACGAGGGCGGGGACATGGGCGTCCAACTACTGCAGGGGTCAGAGGCCGTGGTCCTGGGCGGGGTGAGACACCACCTGCTGATGAGGGAGCAGGGGAACGCCGCAGAGCTACACTCCCTAGGTTCATGTCTGAAGTTACTGGGACTCGTGGTAGAGCACTGTTGAGGCCAGAACAGTGCGAACAGGTGATGTCGTGGATTGCCGACAATGCTTCGAGCAATTTGTCCACCAGTCAGTCTTCCACGCAGTCCACCCATGTCACCGAAATCGGCACTCCTCCAGCTCCTGCACCTCAGCCTCCTCCCCCCCAGTCTGCCCCCTCCCAGGAAAATTTGGCATTTGAACCGGCATACTCTGAGGAACTGTTTTCTGGACCCTTCCCACAGTCACAAACCACTTGTCCGGTTGCTGCTGAGCAATTTTCCGATGCCCAGGTTTTCCACCAGTCGCAGTCTGTGGGTGATGATGACCTTCTTGACGTAGTGGAAGAAGTGTGTAAAGAGGTGTCTGACGATGAGGAGACACGGTTGTCAGACAGTGGTGAAGTTGTTGTCAGGGCAGGAAGTCCGAGGGGGGAGCAGACTGAGGGATCGGAGGATGATGAGGTGACAGACCCAAGCTGGGTTGAGAGGCCGGGTGAACACAGTGCTTCTGAGACGGAGGAGAGTCCTCGACCAGAACAGGTTGGAAGAGGCAGTGGTGGGGCCAGACGGAGAGGCAGGGCCAGAGCAGGTGCATCAGGGCCAAATGTGTCACGTAGTGAAGCTCCCGTGGCGAGGGCTCCCGCGGCGAGGGCTAGATTTTCAGAAGTCTGGAGGTTCTTTAAGGAAACACCGGATGACCGACGGACTGTGGTGTGCAACCTTTGCCAAACCAGGATCAGCAGGGGTTCCACCACTACTAGCTTAACTACCACCAGTATGCGCAGGCATATGAATGCTAAACACCCCACTCAGTGGCACCAAGCCCGTTCACCTCCGGCCGTGCACACCACTGCTCCTTCCCCTGTGTCAGCTGATAGTCAGCCCCCTGCCCAGGACCCTGGCACAAAAACCCCATCGTCGCCTCCACGATCCTCCACAGCATCCACCAGCGTTCAGCTCTCCATACCCCAGACGCTGGAGCGGAAACGCAAATATAGTGCAACCCACCCGCACGCCCAAGCCCTTAATGTCCACATCTCCAGATTGCTTAGCCTGGAGATGCTGCCCTATAGGCTAGTAGAGACCGAGGCCTTTCGCAACCTCATGGCGGCGGCTGCCCCTCGGTATTCGGTCCCCAGCCGCCACTACTTTTCCCGATGTGCCGTCCCAGCCCTGCACCAGCACGTGTCAGACAACATCATCCGTGCCCTGACCAACGCCGTTTCTGACAAGGTCCACCTGACCACGGACACGTGGACGAGTGCTGCCGGGCAGGGCCACTATGTATCGCTGACGGCACATTGGGTTAACTTGGTGGAGGCTGGGACCGAGTCTGACCCTGCGGCTGGTCATATACTGCCGACGCCGAGGATTGCGGGGCCTACCTCGGTCCAGGTCTTTCAGGCATACTATGCCTCCTCCTCCTCCCACCCCTCCTCCACCTCCTCCTCCGAACTACCATCCGTGGGCATGGCGCCATCAGTCGCTAGCTCTAAGCACAGCAGCAGTGCCGTCGCTAAGCGACAGCAGGCGGTGCTCAAACTGCTGAGCCTAGGTGATAAAAGGCACACCGCCCAAGAACTATTACAGGGCATTACGGCGCAGACTGATCTGTGGCTGGCACCGCTGAACCTGAAGCCAGGCATGGTTGTGTGTGACAACGGCCGTAACCTGGTGGCGGCTCTGCAACTCGGCAGACTGACACATGTGCCATGCCTGGCCCATGTGTTAAATCTGATAGTTCAGCGTTTCCTCAAGACATACCCCAATCTGTCTGATTTGCTCACGAAGGTGCGCCGCATCTGTGCGCATTTCAGGAAGTCCAGCACAGATGCTGCCACTCTCAGGGCAGCGCAGCGCCGCCTCCAGCTGCCCGCTCACCGACTGTTGTGCGACGTGCCCACGAGGTGGAATTCAACATTAACCATGTTATCCAGAGTTTACCAGCAGCGCAGAGCGATTGTAGACTGCCAGATGTCAACTTCCACCAGAACTGGTAGTCAGGTCAGTCAGCTTCCTCAAGTCTACAATGAGGAGTGGACGTGGATGTCTGATATCTGTCAGGTGCTGAGTAACTTCGAGGAGTCAACACAGATGGTCAGTGGCGATGCCGCCATCATCAGCCTCACCATCCCGTTGCTTGGCCTGTTGAAAAACTCTCTGATCACTGTTCAGCGTGTATGGGCAGAAGAAGAGGAGTTGGAGGAGTTGGAGGAAATGGACAGTCAGGCCAGTGAGGGGAGTGAATTCTTACGCGTTGGTACTCTGGCGCATATGGCAGATTTCATGCTAGGCTGCCTATCCCGTAACCCTCGCGTTCAAAGAATTTATTCCAGCACTGATTACTGGGTATTCACTCTCCTGGACCCACGGTACAAGCAAAATCTTTCCACTCTCATCCCTGGAGAGGAAAGGAGTGTGAGAATGCATGAATACCAGCAGGCCCTGGTGCACAAGCTGAAACAGTATTTCCCTTCTGACAGCGCTAGCGGCAGAGTGCGTAGTTCTGCGGGACAAGTAGCGAGGGAGAGTAGGCGAGCAGGCAGCTTGTCCAGCACTGGCAAGGGTACGCTTTACAAGGCTTTTGCCAGCTTTATGTCACCCTAGCAAGACACTGTCACCTGTCCCCAGTCTCGGCAGAGTAGGGCTGATCTTTACAGAAAGATGGTGAGGGAGTACGTAGCTGACCATACCATCGTCCTAAATGATCACACAGCTCCCTACAACTACTGGGTTTCAAACTGGACATGTGGCACGAACTGGCGCTGTACACCTTGGAGGTTCTTGCCTGCCCTGCCGCTAGCGTGTTGTCCGAGCGGGTTTTCAGTGCAGCTGGTGGCATCATCACCGATAAGCGTACACGCCTGTCGACTGACAGCGCTGACAGGCTGACGCTTATTAAGATGAATAAAGCCTGGATTTCTCATAATTTCCAATCTCCACCAGGTGAAGGAAGCTCAACCTGAATAATTTATGCACTCCTCCTCCTCATCATTTTCCTCCTTCTCCTCCTCTTTGTACACTAAAGCAGAGGAAACTGGCTATTTTTTGACAGGGCCCACTGGCTCTAGCTATAGTACTTTATGCATTTAATTTTTCTGGAGGGCCACCTACCCGGTCCTCTGTTTTAAACAATTTTTGGGAGTGCCACATACAGGCACTCAATCTATTCAATTTTTCTGGAGGGCCACCTACCTGCTCCTCTGGTTTGAAAACTTTTTTGGACTGCCACATACAGGCACTCAATCTATTTCATTTTTCTGGAGGACTACCTACCTGCTCCTCTGGTTTGAAAACTTTTTTGGACTGCCACATACAGGCACTCAATCTATTTCATTTTTCTGGAGGGCCACCTACCTGCTCCTCTGGTTTGAAAACTTTTTTGGACTGCCACATACAGGCACTCAATCTATTTCATTTTTCTGGAGGGCCACCTACCTGCTCCTCTGGTTTGAAAACTTTTTTGGACTGCCACATACAGGCACTCAATCTATTTCATTTTTCTGGAGGGCCACCTACCTGCTCCTCTGGTTTGAAAACTTTTTTGGACTGCCACATACAGGCACTCAATCTATTCAATTTTTCTGGAGGGCCACCTACCTGCTCCTCTGGTTTGAAAACTTTTTTGGACTGCCACATACAGGCACTCAATCTATTTCATTTTTCTAGAGGGCCACCTACCTGCTCCTCTGGTTTGAAAACTTTTTTGGACTGCCACATACAGGCACTCAATCTATTTCATTTTTCTGGAGGGCCACCTACCTGCTCCTCTGGTTTGAAAACTTTTTTGGACTGCCACATACAGGCACTATCCAAATTAAATTGTCTCCATAGCAGCCTCCACACGTTGTCTCCATTGCTACCTCCAAAAGTCGTCCATATAGCTGCCTCCATACATCGTCCCCTTATCAAACGAGGTGTGTCAGGCAGAAATTTGGGTTGTTTTCATGGATTCCACATCAAAGTTGTTAACTTTGTCGCCACCCTGCTGTGTTATCCACAAAATATACTGGCAAACTTTTACCATTTACGGATATTATTTCAGCGCTTCTTGCGCATCTGTTTACATTCCCCTCACCCGCCATATCCCAAACTTATAAGAACGCTACTACACTTAACTTGGTGCAGGCTGGGACCGAGTCTGACCCTGGGGCTGGTCATATACTGCCGACGCAGAGGATTGCGGGGCCTACCTCGGTCCTGGTCTTAAAGGCCTACTATACCTCCTCCTCCTCCCACCCCTCCTCCACCTCCTCCTCCTCCGAATTACCATCCGTGGGCATGGCGCCATCAGTCGGTAGCTCTAGGCACAGCAGCAGTGCCGTCGCTAAGCGACAGCAGGCGGTGCTCAAACTGCTGAGCCTAGGCGATAAAAGGCACACCGCCCAAGAGCTATTACAGGGCATTCCACATCAAACTTGTTAACTTTGTCGCCACCCTGCTGTGTAATCCACAAAATATACTGGCAAACTTTTATCATTTACCAATATTATTTCAGCGCTTCTTGCGCATCTGTTTACATTCCCTTACCCGCCATATCCCAAACTTATAAGAACGCTACTACACTTGATCTTATACAAAAGGTTCTTAGAAGTGCTGTTTGGGGAGTAGCCTAGAGACAGGGGCTTGGATTGGCGAAAGCTCGCCTGGAAGCGGAGCGCCAGCTCCATCCCAAGATCCAACTAACATAGTTTAAACTGCAGCACCTTTAATCTACTACTAGTTCACTGCCTCCATAATAATAATAATAATAATAATAATCTTTATTTATATAGCGCCATCATATTCCGTAGCGCTTTACAAATCATAGGAAACAAATACAAATGTAATGTAACAGAGCACAACATTTGTATGGAACAACAGGAGTGAGGTACCTGCTCGCCAGAGCTTACGGTTTATGAAGATGATGGGGTAACACGAGGTAAAAGAATATTTAATGGTCAAGCCATTCTTCTTAGGGAATAGAACAAAATATAATAAATGGAATTGCTGTCGCTTGAACCACTCAGCCGTCATCTTATATACCAGGTCCAGGGTGAATGGGACTGCAGAGAAGTCTGGTGCCTGTTGGTTGCTGGATAACAGATGGGAGGACGACACAGGACGGGTTAGTAGAAGAGTTAAAACTTCATGCAGTTAATGAGTGTTATAGGCTTGCCTAAAGAAATGGGTTTTAAGAGCTTAGGTATTAGTCTGATAGTCCGGGGCAGAGCATTCCATAGAATTGGTGCAGCTCTAGAGAAGTCTTGGAGACGCGAGTGGGAGGTCCGCACTAGGGTAGAGGTTAATCTAAGATCACTGGCGGATCTAAGAGCACGGGTTGGGTGATAGACTGAGATAAGAGAGGAGAGGTAGGGGGGTGCAGCATTATACAGAGCTTTATGGATGAGGGTTATTATTTTAAACTGTATTCGAAAGGAGACTGGCAGCCAGTGCAGCGACTGGCATGAACTGTAGGCATACATGGTCCCCTTATCAAACGAGCTGTGTCAGGCAGAATTTTGGGTTGTTTTCATGGCTTCCACAACAAACTTGTTAACTTTGTCGCCACCCTGCTGTGTAATCCACAAAATATACTGGCAAACATTTATCATTTACCAATATTATTTCAGCGCTTCTTGCGCATCTGTTTACATTCCCCTCACCCGCCATATCCTAAACTTATAAGAACGCTACTACACTTGATCTCATACAAAAGGTTCTTAGAAGTGCTGTTTGGGGAGTAGCCTAGAGACAGGGGCTTGGATTGGCGAAAGCTCGCCTGGCAGCGGAGCGCCAGCTCCATGCCAAGATCCAACTAACATAGTTTTAACTGCAGTACCTTTAATCTACTACTAGTTCACTGCCTCCATACATGGTCCCCTTATCAAACGAGCTGTGTCAGGCAGAATTTTGGGTTGTTTTCATGGCTTCCATGTTAACTTTGTCGCCACCCTGCTGTGTAATCCACAAAATATACTGGCAAACTTTTATCATGTACCGATATTATTTGAGCGCTTCTTGCTCACCTCCTTTGGTTCCTCTCTGCCACCCATTGGTTTGAAGCCTGAGTCCATTTAGGGTATGTCGCCATGCCACTCTCTAGCCTGCCGCTGCTGCCGCTGCCTCTGCATGCCGTCCCCTATAGTGTCAGGGTCAATTATTGGATGTTTTAGATGCTATCTAGCTTCATTCTGTCACTCTGTCATGGCCATGCTGTTGCCCATAATTTTGGCATAATGGTGCGATTAAGCAGCCTCAGAGGCATCCATGCATGCTGCCCCTGCTGTTTCCTGTCCATTTCGTTGGTGTTTCCATCCTTTTCTGAGGTTCCCAGGTGTTTGGCCAAGCTTCCCTGTGCAGAGCCTTGGTCCCCTTGAAAAATGCTTGAGTCTCCCATTGACTTCAATGGGGCTCGTTATTCGAGATGAGCACTCGAGCATCGGGAAAAGTTCGTCTCGAATAACGAGTAGCCGAGCATTTTAGTGCTCGCTCATCTCTAGTCATTAAGGGTACTTCTTCTTCAGAAGATTTCAGGACCTCACATCCTGCGAGGGCCATGGCTGGGCTGTGTTCCAATGCTGGTGTATAACCCATTAGACATTTTGGTCAAACATGAACTGGAGTGCATAAGTGGGTGCAGAGATCACGCTCCCTCTGCTGCACATTGACACCCTGCCTCTGGCATTCAGTTCTCAGATCGGAGACCAACAGAATTGTTCTCCGATGACATGACCACCAATCACAGTGGTTACAGAAACTTTGTTTACAAAGATTCAACTTTCCTGAACTCTCTGTCTCTCCATACATTTGTTACTTTGTGTGAGAAAAGACGAGACCTGAGGAAAGCTGAAGTGGAGCCTACTGTGAAAAAAACCACACCAAATTAGCCCCAAGTTAGACTAGCTAGTGTTACAGTTGGCTTTATGGTAACAGCTAGGGTTAGGGTTATAACTAGGGTTACAGTTAGGGTTAGGCTTACAGTTAGTACTTAGAAACTTCAGCATTCCAAGTATATTATAAGTCCATTCCCTTATTGGAAAAAATGGGGAAAATTCCATCTCCCCCCTACCCGCCCACCTTGATTTTTTAAAGACATTCATAATGGACACATATTGTTACTTAAACTCTCTATTACTCATCAGTTCCTGTCCCAAAATCGCCCATCTACGTAGGCACGAAACTCGACCACCATAAGGAGTAAAGAAATGAAAAATTTATACTAAATATGGGTTGGGTAAAAGATGCCTTCAATAAGATTTTACTTGGCAACAATCCCTACACATACCATCTTTTGCAGCTGTAACACCCAGAGGTAGATTTGAGTAGCTTATGCGCTTTCTCCATTTCAATGACAACCAGTAGGCCCCCTTCCCCCTCAAATGATCCTGGTCATGACCGCTTGTTTAATATATGTTATACCTTACAAATTTTCTGGTGGATTCATTCAAGATGGCTTATATCCCTGACCAAGATGTTGCGGTTGACGAATCCTTCATGAGCTATAAAGGTAGGCTGTCATTTCGTCAGTCATCCAAAGGGGTGAAACCTGGAATTAAAGTCTACAAATAATGTGAAAGCAGTGTCAACATCCTTGCAATAAAATATAATGACCACAAGGACGTCTTTCTGCTTTCCACCTTCCGCCCACTCTGACAAAAAGAAGCCGGTCTACTTCACAGACTACAATACATTTCAGTGGGGGCAGTCGATTTGGCTGACCAGGCGCTGCAGCAATATCAGGTGCAAAGAATATCCCACACCTGGTAAGGTGGCCGTCTGCCTGTTGCAAGTGGCAGCATTCACTGTGCTGTAAGCTGTCAGGAGTCTAATTTTCAATTTCTAGAAACTATAGTAGAGGACATTTTAATTCAGTCTCCTGAGCCCACCGTCAGCTATGAGTCAGAAGATGCCGGACGTCTTGTGGATAGTCATTTTATACACCCTTTAACCCTGCTGGGCATAAACATTATCCACAAAACTGCTGCAAGAATGGAACACACAGAGATATGCACGGTTTTATTGCCATCCGTGTCCCTCTAACCCTCAACGTTTTTTTATTTCCACATATCCCTTACATCTCTTGATGAATACTAGATGTGTGCGACATGCTGTGTACTGAAATGGGGCCATTATAGAAAATAAACCCTTACTCATTAATTTTTGAAAAGCACTTATTCAGTAAAAGGTTCACTATACCCCTGGATAAATTACATGAGGGTGTAATTTCAAAAATGTGGTCATTCACTAAGGGATTTATTTTACTTCATCTCACAGCCTTTATAACTTCAAGTATAAGTCAATGCTAAATACGTCTCCAAACTAGGTGTGAAATTCACAGTGATAATTAAAAAGAGAATATTTTATTGGTATGGCCCAATTATATTCAACATCTGTAAGGTGAAAATTTTCATATTTTGATGTCGGGTGTAGTTTGCAAACTGGGGCCTTTTCTTGTAAATCTGCACTGTTCTGGTACCTCAGGCGCTTTGCAAATGCATCCCTGTACCTGAAAAATATTCTAGCTAAATACTGCTCATTGCCTTCCGATGGGGTCCCAGGTATGTCCATCAGACGCCTTGTTGCTCCCGGAGATGAGTGGAGCAGATGGCCATGCATGACCATTCTGCTCCAGTCATCTCTATGGAGCTGATGGAGATTGCCGAGTGCCACGCTTGGAAATCTCCTTCAGCTCCATAGAGAATGGAGCAGAACAGACATCTCCTCCATTACTCTCAGGGAGTGATGAGGGGTCTGGCGGAGACCCCTACCGATCAGCAACTTAGGCCATATCCTTGGGATAGGGCTTAACTTGCTTGGTGGGAAAACAAGGTGTTTTCAATCCCGACAGTTATTATTTCTCAATTTTTTTTGTCATTTTTTTCTTTTTAAAGTCTTTATCAACAAAGATACAAAATGATGTTAACCATTATGAGTACAACCATTCTAGGGGACAGCAGGCCTAAAAATTTGCCTGCTCTCTTATCTCCAGCAATTGTTGCCCCTTGTGTCACTGTTTATATCACTGTTGGTTCCTCCCCTTGCACATGCTTGAACCCTGTAATTTCTCCCCCTCCCTTTAAATTTAAAATGATCCCACCATTCACTGGATTTCTGTCATATTAATAGGCTTCCTTTGCTACATGTGTTATGCTCTTGTGCTTCCTGGAGCTGTTGACACTTTGCACCGAGCAATTAGGTATGGCTTCTTAGGAAGCAAGGGGTAGCTGAGTGTTGGTTGGGAAGAGAGGAAAATGGTGTGTGATGGCCCTTTAGGCAACCTAAAGATGGCCATGAATGCTAAAAGATGCAGCACCAGAGGTTCCAGCAGAAAGGCAACAATCTTGAAATAGATGCAGGGAAAGAAGGCCTAAAACAGAAGTGCTTTAAAGGGGGTTTTCCTACGAAAGAAAATTCTCACATTTCTATCACAAAAAAGATCATTTTAAACCACTTACTTTACAATTTTACTCAGTTTTACTGCTGTTTTAGCTCCTATCTCTCCCTCGGCTGCTCAGTCCAAAATCCAAGGGTACAAAGGTGTATATACACTTTCATCTGGCTTCAGACATTGTACTAACACACTGACACATAGAAAGAGATGGGACAGTTCAGAGATGCATGAGATTACATGTAGGCTAACAGACAGAGGCTGACAGACTTTTACACTGTTACATTGTGAGCTCTGCTACATCTCACAGAGATGTGCCTGCCTCCCCCTTCCCCCGGATAACTTATCTCTTTGTAGCTCCTCTCTTCTCACAATGTGCTGGCAGGAAGTGATGAGTGAGTGTCTCTGAGCTCCTTGCAGGGGGCGGGGCTACAGGCTCAGAGCTGAGACAGACAGAAATCTCATCTGCACGATCTCACACAGAAATCCAAAATGGCGGCCACCCGACCCTAAGTCAGAAGTTATAGGGTCGTGTCTAGGGGCAACTGAAATTGTGTACACCAGAACTGATAGAGACAGGCTGGACTAATTTCTGTGAAATGACGCATTTTTGTTAATAACCGTGAATTAGAGAATGTGTTATTTTGTTATCCTGAGTACATATAAGAAACTTATCTTTGTGGGAGTACCCCTTTAAATGGATGAAAATAGCCAAAAGTTGTGCTGCAAGAATTCTTTGGTTGGGAGCCACTATTGGGACCTGATAGATTCAGGTTCTGATGACAGCAGCCAGACCTGAACATTTGCATTTAGTTACTGTCAGACCGTGCCACTGCTGTGCTGATGGAACCTGCCAAATTGGATACTCCTTGTATTAATACTATTGTCATTGGCGGAAAGAAGGATCTCAGAAACATAGAAGTTCTACAAAATGGAACACTGCTGGCTGCCATATCTTTTACAGTACATGGTTGGGAATGGGTTAAATACATGGTTTTTACTCCACTATTCTCTGTGACATTGCCAGCAGTTTGTGATATTCTTGGGATAAGGACACCTTGAAATCTTAGCCTTAAGAAAGAACATCGTGTTGTATATGAAATAACCATTGGTCTAGAAGGTAATCCTATTCATCACCCGGTGTGCACGTATTGTCGAAATCTGATTCCTAATTAAAGGCCATCGCTGTGCCTGTGAAGTATGCTATTGCTGGATTATACTCATTGTGAGGGCACCAGGTGAATATCATAGGCAATCTATACTTATCAGGCTCAGCCAAACAGCATTAAAATATATAAGACATTCAACAGAAGTGGTGGAAGGTAAACAGCTCAGAAAATCCTTGGGTTCACCTTGAAAGTTATAATTCCCCCTATAGTCAAGAAACTTTTCCACTGTATGATACCTGACTAATTGTAGATAGTTTTGACATCTTTGGTCACATTTTCACTGCACACAACTATTGATGAGTAACAAAAGATCCAAAGCAGTGCTATTATGTCACATGACAAAACTGCCAAGCTCTGATTGGTCAACATTAGCTGAGGTGGAAGTTGGAAGGTGAGAGGAAAGTGTTCGGTCTCCTCTTGTACCCCGTTGACTTCCATGTACCAAAGTTTACAATTCTGTTATAATGGCAGAACATGCCAGACTGAGCCTAAAATTACACAGCTCAAGTTTTGTAGTCTGTAACTATAGAGACACATAGTTCTGCACAGAATCTGTAGACACAGATAAATTATCCAGGAATGTACAGTACATACATAAATGTATACATATATATTTAAAACAGAATTTGGGCTCCATTTTCAAAACATTTGTACTGTGATCAATATCTGGATAGAGCATTAAGAAAATAAGGGACCAAGGCATCTAGGGCTATCATGCAGATTTTATGGGGCTGATTTACTTACCTTTCCCTGCGCGATTCCGGAGGTGCATTCCCCAATGAGAATACACTGTGCCGCGATTCACTATGAGCGTGCACCTGATGTCCTGCATGTGTCGCTTCCCCGATCAGGTCCGCCGGAGTTCACCTTCTTCTTCCCGGTGCAAGAAGCAAGTGCTTGGCTTGCGACACAATTAAAATATTAAATCCCGCGCTTAGTCCGAATCAGTCGCATTGTCCGAAGGCCGCCCCCCCTGATTTGTGTCGCATGAAAGCCAGCGCAGATGTTCCAAAATCCCCAGTTAAATGCGTTGCAAATCAGAAATCGTCAGAATATCCGACGATAGTGGGGTCCGCGGATCCTTAGTAAATCATCCGCTATATGTGGATTTTGGTGCAGAAAATCAGCAGAGTAATGCTGTAGCATTAAAGTGAATATGATTTGGAAAAAAGTCATGTAGACAAATAGTTGCTCAGTGAGGAAAATAAAATAATCACGTTGCTTTTTTTGTGTGTCCTCAAGGATTTTTGCAAGCATTCTTTTACATTGAAGTCAATGGGATAGTGAAAATTTGCAACAAATCTGCATCCCATACGCACCATAATGCGGATTTGAAACAGAAATTTGCTTTAAATTACATCAGATCATGTGAAACAAAACAAGAAAAAAAACATGCGGAAATTTTGCATGAAAAAAGCACAGACATAGAAATGCTAAATAGACAAATCCACATTAAATCTGCATGAAAACTCACTATGTGCTGATAGCCTTAGTGGTTAGGCAGAGGAAAGTGGTTCTGCTACACCTCTCATGATTCCTCAATTTTATTGCAAGATGCTACCTGGTTATCACGGCAGATCTTGTGTTTTTTTAAGTATTTAAAAAAAAAAAAATTTGTACTGGAATGGAGCAGCAAAATAAATATTCCGTATATACTCAAATATAAACCGACCCAAGTATAAGCCGAGTGTCACCCGGAGGTGTGGGAAGAGTCTCTTGAGGCTAAAGTCAGTGGACACCCTGGACCACCACGGGGGATGATGGTGCTAGCCACTAACCGGGAGCGTCCGCCAGAGCCCACTGCAAAGCGGGATGGTCTTGCTGCGGCGGGGAGCCACCAGGTCGCTCCACGGGTGCGACTAGGCGCGCGGTGGCAGCCAAGGTAGAGACACAGGGAAGGCAGACCTCGGGTAACCTGGACCTCAGGTAGGCAGGACCTTGGGTAGGCAGGACCTCGGGATGGCAGGGCCTTGGGATGGCCACCGGGACGCAGCACCGCTACAGGAACACAGGACCCCCACAGGAACACAGGACAGCCACAGGAATGCAGGATCACCACAGGAACACAGGACGACCACAGGAACACAGGACTGCCACAGGAACACAGGACTGCAACAGGAACACAGGACTGCCACAGGAACACAGAACCAGGGGAATACCACAGGAACACAGGAAACAGGGAGGCGTCTGAAAATCCACTGGAAACATGGAGGCCTCTGGAAATGCTCAGGAGGCTTTCACTTCAGTAGAAGGACTTGTAGATCTGGGCGGGCGTGCTGGGAGCCGCTGGATTATGTAGCAGAGCCGGGAATGCCAGAAGAGTTGTTGCACGCGCAACCTAACAGCGGGAGCGCACGGCCCAGATGAGACAGGCGTGCGGCCTGGCCGAAGACCACAGCCTGGACCCCGGAGAGGTAAGTAAAGGCCAGAGGGAGTGGGGACAGCAGCAGCAGGCACAGGTGCACCTGTGATCCGTACCGAGGATCGTGGGTGTAACCGTGACACCGAGGTACCTAATTTTAACACATAAAAATTGGGAAAACCTATTGACTGGAGTATAAGACTCGGGTGGGAAAAGCATTTGTCACAGTCTCCCCCACATTATATAACTTGCCAGCCCCTTCCCCCCAAAATATAGCTGCCTGCCACCAGTATATAGCCAGCTATCCCACAGTATTTAGCCTGCCCCCCAGTATATAGCATGCCTACTCCTCCAGTATATAGCTAGTCAACCATCCTCCAGTATACAGCATGTCCACGGCCCCAGTATATAGCCTGCATCCTTCCCTAGTATGTAGCTAGTCCCTAGTATATAGCAAGCCTACTGCCGCTCAATATATATATAGCCTGCATCCTGCCCTAGTATGTAACCAGCCAGCCCCCCGTATATAGCAAGCCTATTGCCACTAAATACATATCCTGCCAGCTGCCACCCAGTATTAAGCCAGCCAGCCCCTGCCCAGCGCATTGCGACGCCCCCTGCAGGTCTTCTTCTTGCTTCCTGTTGGTGTCCGGTCTTTGGCACACACACTGAAGTCAGCCGCTTGCTGACATAATAGTGTTTTTCATGCACATTTTTGTGCTGAAAAAAACTTGGCTTATACTCGAGTATATATGGTACACATTTATATAAAAGTCAACGTGCTTTTTTTGTGCAAAAGTAGTAAAATCTAAAATGTAGTTATTATACAATTTCATAGTGATTGTAGAAAAATGAAGAAAGTCCAAATTAACTCACCACAGAGCAATATATCCCCATGTAAACCTCTTGCCTCTGAACCAAATTTGGGCCAACGTGCAAGGTACAAGTAGAAAATAGGTAGATAAGTTCCAGTACTGAGTGTCCTTAATCATAACATTGTTCCTAGTTGAAGACCAATGGTCTACAGACGACTGCACAGGATCATCTGACCTACAGCTCGTAAAACCAGAAGGGGAAAAATTTAAAGGGTAAGTACAGTATGGGGGATCCTATTAGGGAATTGTTTGACATAAGGTATTCGTGGGTAATCCTTTTAAAGAGGACCTGTCACAGCGATTTGGTAAACGAAACCACCCAAAGGTCTCTATGGACTGGTGGTTTATTGTCCCAAATTGCCCTTTAGACTGTCCCCAGGTTCCAGCTATTAAAAAAGAAAACATTACTACCGTACTTACTTGGTTACGGTGCTTGCTCGATGAAGCCGGGGTGTAGTGCTCCGAATTCATTGCTTTACTACTCAGGCACGGGGAGCACAAGTGATGGGTCTGATGTTACTCATGTGATCTCTAGGTAGGGACACATAAGGACCTGGGGGCTGTGGCAGGTCCTCTTTAAGCTTTAGCATTTTTGGAAATAAGATAATGTAAAGTAGAGCAGTGTGGAGCCTGTGCGTGTAGTGATGAATAATAGTCTTTAATAGAAGTTCTGTAACGTCTTCTACTTAATAATATAGCCGCACCAGAATGTCAGATACTGAATATTGCATTAGCCCTCAGTTTGTTATACGGTACATCAAGTTTTCAATTTTTTCGCTTAATCACCTGCAAATTCAATGCCATTGTAATTCTTTCCCAGTTCTCCTTACTATGATAATAATATGACAACCAAGCAGCACTTATTGCGACAGTCACATCATCTTTCTATTGAATGAAATGATTATTTGAATTCAGTGAATTCCATCTGTAGAGATCATCATCTTGTAATGGTTTCATGTAGTAACACTATTATTATGTGGCTATGCCACTAATTATTAGGTGCTCCTAACAAAACACAAGCTCTGACAGCTGTCAACGTCTTTAACCCATTAAGGGCGCAGGGTTTTTTCGCTCATTTCTCGCTCTCCACCTTCAAAAATCCATAACTTTTTCATTTTTAAGTGTACAGAGCGGTGTGAGGGCTTATTTTGTGCGTAACAAATTTTAATTTCCCGTAATGTTATTTATTTTAACATGCCGTGTACTGGGAAGCTGAAAAAAAATTCCAAATGTGGAAAAATTTTGGGCTCAGTTTTTACAACTTTGACTGTGCGCTCCAAATAACACCTCAGCTTTATTCTTTGGTTCGGTGCGATTGCGGTGATACCAAATTTATATAGGTTTTATTGTGTTTTAATACATTTTCAAAAATTAAACAAATGTGTACAAAAAAGAAAAAATTTTTTTGCCATATTCTGACGATAATAACTTTTTCATACTTTGGTGCACGGAGCTGTGTGAGGTGTAATTTTTTGCAAAATGAGCCGACGTTTTCATTGCTACCATTTTGAGGTCTGTGCGATATTTTGATAATTTTTTATGTGATGTAAAAAGGTGTAAAAGTCGCATTTCGGACATTTGGGCGCCATTTCCCGTCTCGGAGGTCACCGCCGGCCGTAACCGTTTTTATATTTTGATAGATCGGGCATTTTGGGACGCGGCGATACCTAATGTGTCTGTGATTTTTGCTGTTTATTATGTTTTATATCAATTCTAGGGAAAGGGGGGTGATTTGAATTTTTAATATTTTATTAATTTTTTTTCTTTTTTAAACTTTTTTTTTCTTTTTTTCCCCACTATTTCTTAGACCATCTAGGGTACATTAATCCTAGATGGTCAGATCGCTCCTACCATATACTGCAATACTTCTGTATTGCAATATATGGCATTTTTGCAGCTCATTCAATACAATGAGCAACTGGCTCATTGTAACGAATCTGCAGAAGCCATGTAGCCTCGGGTCAAACGAAGACCCGAGGCTACCATGGCAACTGATCGCCGCCCCCCGATGACGTTCGGGGGAGCGACGATCGTAATAAAGATGGCGGCGCCCACGCGCTGCCGTCTTTTAAATGCCGCCGCCGACTTTGCCGCCGGCATTGAAAGGTTTAATAGCCGCGATTGGTGCAAGCACCGACCGCGGTTATTAGTGGTGGGGGTTTGCTGCAATATGCAACAACCCCCACCCTTGTATGAAAAGGACTCAGCCCGTGAGCCCTCTTCATACATTCCCTGTACCTCTGCGCCGTAGAGCTGCGGCGCAGAGCGTTAAGGGGTTAAAGAAGAACACACAGCTTTTTTTATCATATAAGGCTCTAGACTATGGGACATGCTGGCGGCATGGTTTCTGGTTTACTACTGTAGTCATTGTGGGAATGGGCTGGATTTGACAAACAAATAAACTGGATCCTGACAGACAATCACGTAGAGATTTTATGGATTGCAGTCATATGATGCAGCACATGAAATAAAATGGCGGAAATTGTGGCTAGACAGAATCAAGAAGTGTCTCCACCTCGGGTCTTTTTAAGATGTGAGGCTGTATGTTTTCTGGCCATTATTTACAAGTGTGCCAAAGGCATATTGTAATAGATGATTAGTAAAATCACCATATACTGTCATACTCTAGTATGGTACCCTAGGGGGTCTGCAAAATAGTAAAAAAATAATAATTTTAATAAAAAAGTAAAATAAATAAAATAAAAATAAAAATTCAAATCACCCCCCTTTCCAAGAAATATATATTTCCTCCAGGTACTTTGGCTTCCACCATCATAAAAAACCCATAAAAAATGCAAGTTGGTTTCTATGAAATATGGGTTTTAGTTTTTATATGTTTACTTGGGATAGGGATATAAAATGATGGTTTACGGAGTCATTGACTTTGGAGTATATTGGTGCTATGTAGAGCAAGCAACTGATAACAATTCATCCTAAATTCTTCCAAATTAAGTACATTCAATTTGTTTTTATTTGTTTTATTTGTTTTTCATTATTTCATCCCATATTATGTAATTATGTATGAAGGTATAATCTTTTCCCCCTGAAATTCTCGGAGTGTTGCCGTTTTCCGCTTGCCTGTTGTTGGGTGAACCTTGCTTGGGCTCTGGGCTGGAACATGAGTTATTGATTTTTAACAAATTGTGCTGCTCTCTTTATTCATCTATAGATATGTAAAGATGTAAATATATAGTATGCATAGTGTTACCAACACCCAACAATACTATTGGGAATTGAGAATCCAAATAAATATTTGGAGATGTCTTAGCAATTTGTTTACAAGTAAGAGCTTTCTAAATTCTTACTAAGTCTACTTATTCTGCAAAATACATTAAACATAAAATCTAATATCCTTCCCGCTTACACCAGAGACATGAGAAGAACTTGTAACGTAAATCTTAATAGTCTCTTCACAGTCAGTATAATTAGAAAGCATGGAGTAGTCATTTTCCTGCAAGGACCTCTGGGTATTTCTCTGTAGTGTGAGGCAATTCCTTTATTATTGATGGATCTGGTGGGTGTTATTAATTTAAAAAATGAAATAATATTATATCTATTACTGCAATTTACAGGTGTGTGATTACTAATATTATCTATTGAATAAGAACCAAGTCAATAGGGAAAGTTAGGGAAAGTCCCTATAGACCCCTTAACATCTTTACCCTCTAACCTCTAAAAGAAAATGCATCTACAATATGAAGCCACTGTTAAAACTGTTGTTATACAACAGGGTGGAGTGGATGTAGGTATTGGATTAGGTATACAGGTATACCTATATACCTATACAGCCAATATGACCAGTGGTGTAACTATTCAGGTCCCACTGGTAAGGATTGAAACTGGGCCCATAAGCCAGGGGAAAACACAGGCCCCTATGCAACACTTTGATCTCCTTTGACTTTTAGCAATGTAAACATCAGTAAACCTTCAACCTCACTCTGTGCACCAATATATATGGCACATGCTGCTAGTAATTCCCCCCACATTCCATTAGGACATCATAAACCATTTAAAGTCAGAATATAGTCAAGTAACTGAAGCGACAGAGAAATATGCAGCTTCACTGCTTACAGTTTTCTCCTTTTATTTCTTCACATACAGCTGTTATATCAACAATATTCTAGAGGTATCTACCATACAATGAGCCTGCTGTATCTAAGCTGCAATTATATAGATATCCACCTTACAGAGAACTTAAATGCTTTATCTAAGCTGAAATTATATAGGTACCCACCTTATAGAGAGCCAAAACACTGTATCTAAGCTGACATTATATAGGAATTAACCTTATAGAGAGTTGAAACACTGTAGCTAAGAAACTGTATCTAAGCTGACATTATATAAGTATCGACTTTACAGGGAGCTGAGACACTATATAGGTATTATCCTTATAGAGAGTTGAAACACTGTATCTGAGCTAATATTATATAGGTATCCACCTTATAGAGAGCTTAAACACTGTATATAAGCTGACATTATATAAGTATACACCTTACAGGGAGCTGAGACACTGGGGCATATTTATCAGGACCTCTGCGCTACGCTTATTGCTAGCACTTGCGATTATTTGCCCGGATCCGCCAGGGGCAGCGCGGCCGGCCGTGCGGAGGGCGCGACCGGCCGGGAGTGGGCCGGGTGGGGCGTTACTATCCCCGAGCCTGCGCACTCGCTGCCGCAGGCGACTTTTCATATGTGAAAAGTCGCTGGCTGCGCAGCCGGCTGCCCCGAGCTGAGATGCTTTATCTAAGCTGCCTTGTTAGAAAGTATGTTTTATTGATATTCTATATTCACAATACAAGTAGAATTTTGAGGAGGAAGATGAAAAGCATGTCTATGGGCCTTTGGCCCTGACTTTTTGAGGTCCTGACAATAAACCTGTTTCTTAGTTCTGCCTCACTGGGTCATGAGATCTGGTGAAAGGTACTGATGGGCATAATGAAGAATTGCTTGGGGACCCAATCTAAAGGTGTGACCTACTGCCTGTGAGTCTTTGGTTATTCCCCTGAATTTGACACTATGATAATGCTATAGGTTCTCAGTCCGAGGCCGCAGTTCTGGCCTTATCGGAGCACCTAAAATGTAAGTGATTGCAACCAGTGCCTTACCACAAGTCAGGAGGAACGAGGCTATATTGGTAGCCAGCACCAGGCAGCTTCAACACCACTACTTGGCAAAAATGGAGATTTGGCAAGCGCTGTTGAATCTGTGTGCGTTATATAAATAAAGAATTATTATTCTTATTATAATGGAGCTATGGGCAGTATTTCTACTGCAAAACCAACAGCAGCGCACCACTGTTTCACCACAATCACTGTTAGCACCAGGGGCGTAACTAGGAGAGGCTGGGCCCCATAGCAGACTTCTGTGTGGGGCCCCCCTTCCCCTTAAAATATAGCAGGCATACGTTGGACGCGCTGGAGTCAGCGGGCGGGTCAGCGAGGTGGCTGGCGGGCTGGTCAGGGAGATGAACGGACAGGTAAGGGAGATGTGGGGGCGGGTCAGGGAGATGAGCGGGCCATATAGGGAGATGTGGGAGAGGGTCTGGGAGATGAGCGGGCGGGTCAGGGAGATGAGCGGGCAGGCGATCCCAGAAAGAGGTGGGTGGGCAAGGAGAGATGTGCGCGGTAGCTGGACAGAGAGGGAGGGGCCCGGGGGCACGATCCGGCAGACACCCGGCAGTGCAGCCCTGGACCACTTACCCCAGGCCGTGGCAAAGCACTGCAGGGAGCGTGCATCCCCGTGCCCCTGAACTTCACGGGCCCTGCTACGGCTGCGATGGCGGTAGTTACGCCACTGGTTAGCACCACACCTGCACCCCTACTCTAGTACCACCTATTCATTGTCTGTCTGCCCTGTGTCTTTTTGTTATTGTCACAAGTGTATTTTGTACCGTAATCGTTTCCCCATATGTAATGTAATGTGCTCATGTTAACAAGTATTGTGCTGTATCTCGATGTCCTGTAACTATATTTGTATGCAAACATAGAACTAGCAACATGTAAGAACATGCCTCTTGTAGTGTATATATGGAACTGTAATGTGAAGCCTATCTCTAACTGAACGTAACAATTGCTGGGACAATATGTACAAAAGAATTTCCTCCCAGGGAATCAATAAATTACTATTGTATAGTATTGTATAAGGAGCATAGTTCTGAACTCTGAAGATGCTTCAGTGCCTCTACTGGCATAATACAGTATAATCTTAAAAGACCACCAGCCTCCTGGGCTCCCTCAAACTCATAGGGATCTTTGTGAGGGATACTTGCACGGCACTTAATTGGGTGTCTATTTCCTTAGAGGCTTGTTTGATATAAGGTCTAGGTACAATTCACTGTGTTGCCTTCATTTCTCAAGGTTCCTCGCTAATACCTCTGTCCGTGTCAGTGCCTAAATATTTAGTAACTACATCTAGTCACCCTAAATTACATTTTACTGTTATTTTTCTAGCAATGTAACACCAAGTTGTCAACACACTCCTCCTCTTTAACAATGACCTCTGTCCATGTCTAAAACAGATCTCCTGACTACCGCTGTCCGTTGTGCATTTCACTGCTGTTAACAGCAGTTTAGGCCATGTGTCCTCCCCCATAATTATGTACAAAAATGTAATTAAGAAATCTATTATCAGAAAATAATTACAGGAAAGAGTAATATATTTTTAATTAGTTATAAATGTTATATGCTCCGACCAACTCCCAAACCACGCCACACATAAAACCAACATTGTATTGAGAATTTTTTTGTAAATTATACCAATTAAATTGAATTAATTTATATTTGAAAGACCATCCCTGATGACGAATTCTTGACATAAAACTCATAACTAATGTAGATAATGGATAGAAACTACTATGTATTTCAAACCATTGGCAGGAAACTCTATTCTACTGTATCTTCTTCTAGCAGTCACCCAATGCATATTATGAGGACCATCCCCTAAGGTGATTTTGTTCCGGATAAAAAAAAACTTGATATCACCAAACTTAAATTGATGAAAAGGGATTACTCACCAACCCAGTCATTAAAAAGGGTAAAAACTAGAGATGAGCGAGCACTAAAATGCTCGGGTACTCGTTATTCGAGACGAACTTTTCCCGATGCTCGAGTGCTCGTCTCGAATAACGAACCCCATTGAAGTCAATGGGAGACTCGAGCATTTTTCAAGGGGGCCAAGGCTCTGCACAGGGAAGCTTGGCCAAACACCTGGGAACCTCAGAAAAGGATGGAAACACCACGGAAATGGACAGGAAACAGCAGGGGCAGCATGCATGGATGCCTCTGAGGCTGCTTAATCGCACCATTATGCCAAAATTATGGGCAACAGCATGGCCATGACAGAGTGACAGAATGAAGCTAGATAGCATCTAAAACATGCAATAATTGACCCTGACACTATAGGGGACGGCATGCAGAGGCAGCGGCAGCAGGCTAGAGAGTGGCATGGCGACATACCCTAAATGGACTCAGGCTTCAAACCAATGGGTGGCAGAGAGGAACCAAAGGAGGTGAGCAAGAAGCGCTCAAATAATATCGGTACATGATAAAAGTTTGCCAGTATATTTTGTGGATTACACAGCAGGGTGGCGACAAAGTTAACATGGAAGCCATGAAAACAACCCAAAATTCTGCCTGACACAGCTCGTTTGATAAGGGGACCATGTATGGAGGCAGTGAACTAGTAGTAGATTAAAGGTTCTGCAGTTAAAACTATGTTAGTTGGATCTTGGCATGGAGTTGGCGCTCCGCTGCCAGGCGAGCTTTCGCCAATCCAAGCCCCTGTCTCTAGGCTACTCCCCAAACAGCACTTCTAAGAACCTTTTGTATAAGATCAAGTGTAGTAGCGTTCTTATAAGTTTAGGATATGGCGGGTGAGGGGAATGTAAACTGATGCGCAAGAAGCGCTGAAATAATATTGGTAAATAATAAAAGTTTATTAGTATATTTTGTGGATAACACAGCTGGGTGGCGACAAAGTTAACAACTTTGATGTGGAATCCATGAAAACAACCCAAATTTCTGCCTGACACACCTCGTTTGATAAAGGGACGATGTATGGAGGCAGCTATATGGACGACTTTTGGAGGTAGCAATGGAGACAACGTGTGGAGGCTGCTATGGAGACAATTTAATTTGGATAGTGCCTGTATGTGGCAGTCCCAAAAATTTTTCAAACCAGAGGAGCAGGTAGGTGGCCCTCCAGAAAAATAGAATAGATTGAGTGCCTGTATGTGGCAGTCCCAAAAAGTTTTCAAACCAGAGGAGCAGGTAGGTGGCCCTCCAGAAAAATTGAATAGATTGAGTGCCTGTATGTGGCAGTCCCAAAAAGTTTTCAAACCAGAGGAGCAGGTAGGTGGCCCTCCAGTAAAATTGAATAGATTGAGTGCCTGTATGTGGCAGTCCCAAAAAGTTTTCAAACCAGAGGAGCAGGTAGGTGGCCCTCCAGAAAAATTGAATAGATTGAGTGCCTGTATGTGGCAGTCCCAAAAAGTTTTCAAACCAGAGGAGCAGGTAGGTGGCCCTCCAGAAAAATAGAATAGATTGAGTGCCTGTATGTGGCAGTCCCAAAAAGTTTTCAAACCAGAGGAGCAGGTAGGTGGCCCTCTAGAAAAATTGAATAGATTGAGTGCCTGTATGTGGCAGTCCCAAAAAGTTTTCAAACCAGAGGAGCAGGTAGGTGGCCCTCCAGAAAAATGGAATTGATTGAGTGCCTGTATGTGGCAGTCCCAAAAAGTTTTCAAACCAGAGGAGCAGGTAGGTGGCCCTCCAGAAAAATAGAATAGATTGAGTGCCTGTATGTGGCACTCCCAAAAATTGTTTAAAACAGAGGAACGGGTCGGTGGCCCTCCAGAAAAATTGAATAGATTGAGTGCCTGTATGTGGCACTCCCAAAAATTGTTTAAAACAGAGGACCGGGTCGGTGGCCCTCCAGAAAAATTAAATGCATAAAGTACTATAGCAAGAGCCAGTGGGCCCTGTCAAAAAATAGCCAGTTTCCTCTGCTTTACTGTACAAAGAGGAGGAGAAGGAGGAAAATGAGGAGGAGGAGGAGTGGATCAATTATTCAGGTTGAGCTTCCTTCACCTGGTGGAGATTGGAAATTATGAGAAATCCAGGCTTTATTCATCTTAATAAGCGTCAGCCTGTCAGCGCTGTCAGTCGACAGGCGTGTACGCTTATCGGTGATGATGCCACCAGCTGCACTGAAAACCCGCTCGGACAAGACGCTAGCGGCAGGGCAGGCAAGAACCTCCAAGGCGTACAGCGCCAGTTCGTGCCACATGTCCAGCTTTGAAACCCAGTAGTTGTAGGGAGCTGTGTGATCATTTAGGACGATGGTATGGTCAGCTACGTACTCCCTCACCATCTTTCTGTAAAGATCAGCCCTACTCTGCCGAGACTGGGGACAGGTGACAGTGTCTTGCTGGGGTGACATAAAGCTGGCAAAAGCCTTGTAAAGCGTACCCTTGCCAGTGCTGGACAAGCTGCCTGCTCGCCTACTCTCCCTCGCTACTTGTCCCGCAGAACTACGCACTCTGCCGCTAGCGCTGTCAGAAGGGAAATACTGTTTCAGCTTGTGCACCAGGGCCTGCTGGTATTCATGCATTCTCACACTCCTTTCCTCTGCAGGGATGAGAGTGGAAAGATTTTGCTTGTACCGTGGGTCCAGGAGAGTGAACACCCAGTAATCGGTGCTGGAATAAATTCTTTGAACGCGAGGGTCACGGGATAGGCAGCCTAGCATGAAATCTGCCATATGCGCCAGAGTACCAACGCGTAAGAATTCACTCCCCTCACTGGCCTGACTGTCCATTTCCTCCTCCTCCAACTCCTCCAACTCCTCTTCTTCTGCCCATACACGCTGAACAGTAAAGGACTCAACAATGGTCCCCTCTTGTGTCTCGCCAACATTCTCCTCCTCTTCCTCCTCATCCTCCTCCACCTCCACCTCCTCCGATATGCGCTGAGAAACAGACCTCAGGGTGCTTTGGCTATCAACAAGGGAATATTCTTCCCCCGTCTCTTGTGACGAGCGCAAAGCTTCCGACTTCATGCTGACCAGAGAGTTTTTCAACAGGCCAAGCAGCGGGATGGTGAGGCTGATGATGGCGGCATCGCCACTGACCATCTGTGTTGACTCCTCAAAGTTACTCAGCACCTGACAGATATCAGACATCCACGTCCACTCCTCATTGTAGACTTGAGGAAGCTGACTGACCTGACTACCAGTTCTGGTGGAAGTTGACATCTGGCAGTCTACAATCGCTCTGCGCTGCTGGTAAACTCTGGATAACATGGTCAGTGTTGAATTCCACCTCGTGGGCACGTCGCACAACAGTCGGTGAGCGGGCAGTTGGAGGCGGCGCTGCGCTGCCCTGAGAGTGGCAGCATCTGTGCTGGACTTCCTGAAATGCGCACAGATGCGGCGCACCTTCGTGAGCAAATCTGACAGATTGGGGTATGTCTTGAGGAAACGCTGAACTATCAGATTTAACACATGGGCCAGGCATGGCACATGTGTCAGTCTGCCGAGTTGCAGAGCCGCCACCAGGTTACGGCCGTTGTCACACACAACCATGCCTGGCTTCAGGTTCAGCGGTGCCAGCCACAGATCAGTCTGCGCCGTGATGCCCTGTAATAGCTCTTGGGCGGTGTGCCTTTTATCGCCTAGGCTCAGCAGTTTGAGCACCGCCTGCTGTCGCTTAGCAACGGCACTGCTGCTGTGCCTAGAGCTACCGACTGATGGCGCCGTGCCCACGGATGGTAGTTCGGAGGGGGAGGTGGAGGAGGGGTGGGAGGAGGAGGAGGCATAGTAGGCCTGAAACACCTGGACCGAGGTAGGCCCCGCAATCCTCGGCGTCGGCAGTATATGACCAGCCCCAGGGTCAGACTCGGTCCCAGCCTCCACCAAGTTAACCCAATGTGCCGTCAGCGATATATAGTGGCCCTGCCCGGCAGCACTCGTCCACGTGTCCGTGGTCAGGTGGACCTTGTCAGAAACGGCGTTGGTCAGGGCACGGGTGATGTTGTCTGACACGTGCTGGTGCAGGGCTGGGACGGCACATCGGGAAAAGTAGTGGCGGCTGGGGACCGAATACCGAGGGGCGGCGGCCGCCATGAGGTTGTGAAAGGCCTCGGTCTCTACTAGCCTATAGGGCAGCATCTCCAGGCTAAGCAATCTGGAGATGTGCACATTAAGGGCTTGGGCGTGCGGGTGGGTTGCACTATATTTGCGTTTCCGCTCCAGCGTCTGGGGTATGGAGAGCTGAACGCTGGTGGATGCTGTGGAGGATCGTGGAGGCGACGATGGGGTTTTTGTGGCAGGGTCCTGGGCAGGGGGCTGACTATCAGCTGACACAGGGGAAGGAGCAGTGGTGTGCACGGCCGGAGGTGAACGGGCTTGTTGCCACTGAGTGGGGTGTTTAGCATTCATATGCCTGCGCATACTGGTGGTAGTTAAGCTAGTAGTGGTGGAACCCCTGCTGAGCCTGGTTTGGCAAATGTTGCACACCACAGTCCGTCGGTCATCCGGTGTTTCCTTAAAGAACCTCCAGACTTCTGAAGATCTAGCCCTCGCCGCAAGAGCCCTCGCCACGGGAGCTTCACTAGTTGACACATTTGGCGCTGATGCACCAGCTCTGGCCCTGCCTCTCCGTCTGGCCCCACCACTGCCTCTTCCAACCTGTTCTGGTCGAGGACTCTCCTCCGTCTCAGAAGCACTGTGTTCACCCGGCCTCTCAACCCAGCTTGGGTCTGTCACCTCATCATCCTCCGATCCCTCAGTCTGCTCCCCCCTCGGACTTCCTGCCCTGACAACAACTTCCCCACTGTCTGACAACCGTGTCTCCTCATCGTCGGACACCTCTTTACACACTTCCACTACGTCAAGAAGGTCATCATCACCCACAGACTGTGACTGGTGGAAAACCTGGGCATCGGAAAATTGCTCAGCAGCAACCGGACAAGTGGTTTGTGACTGTGGGAAGGGTCCAGAAAACAGTTCCTCAGAGTATGCCGGTTCAAATGCCAAATTTTCCTGGGAGGGGGCAGACTGGGGTGGAGGAGGCTGAGGTGCAGGAGCTGGAGGAGTGGCGATTTCGGTGACATGGGTGGACTGCGTGGAAGACTGACTGGTGGACAAATTGCTCGAAGCATTGTCAGCAATCCACGACATCACCTGTTCGCACTGTTCTGGCCTCAACAGTGCTCTACCACGAGTCCCAGTAACTTCAGACATGAACCTAGGGAGTGTAGCTCTGCGGCGTTCCCCTGCTCCCTCATAAGCAGGTGGTGTCTCACCCCGGCCAGGACCACGGCCTCTGACCCCTGCAGTAGTTGGACGCCCACGTCCCCGCCCTCGTCCTCTACCCCTAGCCCTCGGGTTAAACATTTTTAAAATGAGAGTTATAGCATTAATTTTTTTTTAACTTTTTTTTGTGTTTTTTTTTTTTTTTTTGTGTTTTTGAGTTTTTAAAACCAAACAATGCTATCCTATTGCTATGGCTATTTTCTAGCCAAGTATGAAAGCACACTACTATGCCAGATGAGATGACACCGAGTTATTAAACAAAATAAACGTAAAATAAAAAAGGACAAATGGCAGACTGTGCCTAATTGAAATCCAACCCCTACTAAATTTTCCCACTTCGGTCTTTGCAATGGATATGTGCGTCACTAAGCGCAAAACACAGCGGTCGCAAGTCTCACTACAAATTGCTGACAATTGGCTAGTAGATGCACTGCAGCAAGTACAGCCACCAGCAGATCAACCAGAAATCAAATATATAACGCTACTGTAGGCGTAAGCCGTTTGGATTCTCCTATGGCTATTTTCTAGCCAAGTATGAAAGCACACTACTATGCCAGATGAGATGACGCTGAGTTATTAAACAAAATAAACGTAAAATAAAAAAGGACAAATGGCAGACTGTGCCTAATTGAAATCCAACCCCTACTAAATTTTCCCACTTCGGTCTTTGCAATGGATATGTGCGTCACTAAGCGCAAAACACAGCGGTCGCAAGTCTCACTACAAATTGCTCACAATTGGCTAGTAGATGCACTGCAGCAAGTACAGCCACCAGCAGATCAACCAGAAATCAAATATATAACGCTACTGTAGGCGTAAGCCATTTGGATTCTCCTATGGCTATTTTCTAGCCAAGTATGAAAGCACACTACTATGCCAGATGAGATGACACTGAGTTATTAACAAAATAAACGTAAAATAAAAAAGGAAAAATGGCAGACTGTGCCTAATTGAAATCCAACCCCTACTAAAATTTCCCACTTTGGTGTTTGAGGTGGATATGTGTGCCACTAAGAGCTAAACACAACGGTAGCAAGTCCCCCTGCTAATTCCTCACAAAATGGTACTAGATGCAAATAAAAAAAAAAAAAAGTAGAACGTTATTGTAGCCCTAAGAAGGGCTGTTGGGTTCTTGGAGAATCACTCCTGCCTAACAGTAAGCTAATAGAACACCCTAACGCTTTCCCTGACCAGCAGCAGCTCTCTCCCTAGCGGCATCCAGACACAGAATGATCCGAGCAGCGCGGGCAGCGGCTAGTCTATCCCAGGGTCACCTGATCTGGCCAGCCAACCACTGCTATCGACGTGTAAGGGTACCACGTCATGCTGGGTGGAGTGCAGAGTCTCCTGGCTTGTGATTGGCTCTGTTTCTGGCCGCCAAAAAGCAAAACGGCGGGAGCTGCCATTTTCTCGAGCGGGCGAAGTATTCGTCCGAGCAACGAGCAGTTTCGAGTACGCTAATGCTCGAACGAGCATCAAGCTCGGACGAGCATGTTCGCTCATCTCTAGTAAAAACCAAAAAGAAATTGTTACATATCAAAAAGAGTGAAAATACAAGGGTATATCACCTTTTGTCTACCATATAGCTTACAATCTAATGCAATTAAAAAATAATACAGAAATACTTACTGATTCTGAACCAAGATACATTTGTAGTGTGGAACGAGTAATCCCACTACTAGAGGTAGGTACTTGTGTAACGACACTTTAGGAAGGATTCTCACAAAAAATTCCACATCCCCTAATGAAATAAGTTCCAAAAATGATCTTCCATACATATTTTTCAAGCTACATGGTGTTTTTGACACAATACTGGGATATCAATGTATTTCCATGTTTATGCAGCCTGGTCAAGAAAGGAACACATACTTACCTGGGTCTGGTTTCTCTGGTACTTATGGCCCTGCATATGATTGGAAGTTCACAGAACTTGCTTCATTCAATGACTGGGTTCTTCCGAACAGGGGACAATCCAGGAAGCAAAGTCCTTATGGAAAAATAAGAATTGGCATCCTGTGTCCGAGAAGGCCACTCTAGTGACCCACCACACATAATTTCCGGTTGGGCAAAAGCTCTAAAACCAGAAGTACCAGAGTGTAGAAGGAAGTGGTAGTTGCAGCAGGGTAAATAAGTGCTCTTTTTTTGATCAGGTGTTGCTTTTTAATTGTTAACACATGAGATTTTGCAGGTACTTTCACCCACTGCGCCAGTTTTGTGTGCGGTTTTTAGTGTTTCTTGAATAAAGTGATAGATTTTAAAGCTTGGGGTGACCACAGCAATTTTTTTTACTTTTTTTTAGAGAACTTTATCAGTTTTCCAGACATTTTTTTTTGTTTTCCAGATATCTGACATTTAAAGAAAATTTAGTGTGCAAATGAACTTCTTGAATGTATCAGGGGTATGGACATATCTACTGGTGTGAAAGCAGAAATAGTCATGCCTCAATTGCACTAATAAAATCATTTGCACAAATCAATGGGAGAGGGGAAAGGTTTATCTGAAATGCTATGGGGACCCAAACATTTTATATGTGGGGAAAATTTGGGAACAGAAGAACTGTCCCTTTAAATACATTTACCAGAAAGTAGTGGGGCAGATTTACTTACCCGGCCCATTCGCGATCCAGCGGCGCATTCTGTGCGGTGGATTCGGGTCTTCCGGCGATTCACTAAGGCAGTTCCTCCTACGTCCACCAGATGTCGCTGCTGCGCTGAAGTTCCCCGAGGTCGCCAGAGTGCACCATCCTATACTTGGTGAAGGTAAGCGCGTGTCCCGCGCCACTTTTTTTTTTTTAAAAATGTGGCGGTTTCTCCGAATCCATCGGGTTATCGTTCGGCCACGCCCCCCGATTTCCATCGGGTGCATGCCGGCGCCGTTGCAGCACAATCCGATTGCGTGCGCCAAAAACCCGGGGCAATACAGGGAAAATCAGCGCAAATCGGAAATATTCGGGGAACACGTCTGGAAAACGCGAATCGGGCCCTTAGTAAATGACCCCCAGTGTCTATATCCAGGTACTATGTCCTATGTTGGAAGACAATTTTTTTTTAATCTACAATAGGAATTAATTATAGTGATTCTAATCTGATCAAAGCAGATGGGGCTTAGTTATGAGAAACGAGAGAATGTCAGCATTCAGTCAGTGGTCACCTGGTAATTCTATCTGATCAGATGGTTCTGTACTGTAGACAGTCTGTGATTGGGAAGTCAAGATATTTCTTGGAACTGGGAGAAGCTAAGGTAAAAATACAGGAGTGAGACCCATCGAAACAATCACACAATAGAAAGAAAAGCTGTTTGGATGAGGATATAAAATGTGTAGGAAGTCTATTGAGATCATTCACTTATTATCTTGACATGTATTGTTATCCAGAGATGCAATGTATAGAGTTAATTTTTTTGAGTACTCCAAATGTTTTTTTTTAATCCTTATCCCATTTCTCACTTGTATATATCCAAGATTGCAACAGGCCTGCAGCTGATGTAGAGCTTGTCACGTGTGCCCACCCGTGCTCCTTTCCGTGGTGCCTCCGCTGCTCCGTCCCTAGGCTCAGACTTGCCTCTCCACGCTCCTGCTCCGGATCCAACTAGGCCGTTGACTCTACAGGATTTGAAGGGCCAGCGTCCTGGTGATTGGCGCTGGTCATATCCAACTCTGCTATATAATCCGGCTGCTCCCATCATGCCCCCCCGGATCTTCAGCCTTATCCTGTGAAGTGAAGGAACTCCAGTGTCTCCTGAGTTCCCGTTATCCTTTTCCTGTGTTCCCATGTCTCCAGTGTTCCCCTCATCCGTTCCTGCAATTCTGTTCCATGTGCCAGTCCGTCCCTGTGTTTCTGTTCCGTGTGCCTGCGCCTGTGTTCCTGCTGTGAGTTCCAGTGTTCCTTCCAGTGCTGTTCTCCTGCTGTCAATCCAAGTTCGGACTGTTCCCTGCAGTACTACCTTGTGACGGGCTCTGGTGAAGACCAGGTGCCACTTAGACTCCGGTCCAAGTGTTGGCTAGTACCATCTCCTGCTGTGGTCTAGAGGGTCCACAGACCCTTAACCCTGACAGAGCTGATCGCACCTGGGACTGGTGGCCCAGTTATCTACTCCAGGGGTCAAGAAGTTGGACATTTGGTTCACCAATATATATATGTATATATATATATATTTTTAAACTCAGAAAACCCATTTAAAGCCCCGGGTCTCCATTGTAACATTAGTAACAGGATCCCCCCCCCCCCCCACCTGATGTAAATCACAGTCAGTGTGACATTTGGGTGTCCTCCACCAAAAATACGACTATCTCTATATAAATTATAAATATGGTCCATATAACTTTTCCCACGAAAGAAAATTTTCAGATTTCAATCCCCTAGTGATGTTAACACAATAAAGATAATTTTAACCCCTTTACAATTTTACTCAGTTTTATTGCTGTTTTAGCTCCTATCTCTCTTCCTGCTGTTCAGTATAAAATCCCAGGGTGAGGGCAGGCCCTCTCTAACTAGGCACATTACTGTATTATCCATCTAGTTCTGGAGGGCCCCAATGTGGTTAGATTATCAGGGCACAGGTGGAAATACACTTTCATCTGTTGTGAAGGAGAGATGAGACAGATCAGAGATGCATGAGATGATTACACAGAGGCTGATAGACCATTACAGTGTTACACTGTGAGCTCTGCTACATCTCACAGATATGTGCCTGCTTCCCCCTGCCCCGGGTCACTTATCTCCTTGTCACTTGTAGCTTGCAGCCTCTCTTTCTGCTCACCATCAGTGAGAGTCTCCGAGCTCCGTGCAAGTGAGAAATTACTGGGTCGTGTCTTGGGGAAGTTGAAATTGTGTACACCAGGACTGATAGAGACTTATATCTGTGAAATGCTGCACTTTTGTTAATAACCGTGAAATAGGAAATGTGTTATTTTGTTATCCTGAGTACATATAGGAAACTTGTCTTAGTGGGAATACCCAGGACAGTTCTTCTTACAGGCCGCTTAGTCATATACAAACTGATTAAATAAGAGTATAACAAGCTGTTGTGTTGTCTGGGCTAAATTTACCTTCCATATTATAAGAGTTTCCACCCCCTAATAATTAAAGTTTTTTCATGAAAAAGATATCTCTCAGAGCTAATTGCTAGACATGTGGTTAAGCAATGCAGTGTGTATGACTAATCTATCCGGGGATTGTGTTTGTGTGCATCATAAGTAACTAATGTGCATATCTTTTTTCAATTTAAAAAGGGGTCTTTTAACGGTTAATCACTTATCCACCTTGGTGTAGCTGTTTGCTTCCACCTCTGTCCATAGTGTCTATTAGTGGGTTTCCAAGTTTTGCAACCCAACAATCCATCACCTATCCAATAGATTGACTTTAGAAATTCCCATAAAGCTGTTGTCTTGTTGGACACCCCATTTAGTGTGTTATTCCCAACTATGGCCCACATTTACTAAGGGCGATGCACCAGTTTTCCGTCAGACTCTGCACATTCTTTGAGGGGCAAGAAGTGTCCACAGCACATATGTGTTGCACGAAAGATGTTTCGCAGCTGTACTATTCTTCATGCGACACAAATTTCTGCACTGAAAGGGGTGTTCCGCACATGCGCCACATTTATCATGCAAAAAAAAGTGGTGCAATCTGTCGGGGCAGTGCAGATTCATGCAGAACATGCGCCAGAAATCCTGAGTTTGGCGCCCTCTGCATACTACACAGGCAAACTGCACATAGTACAGTTTGCACTGCTTTTAGTAAATGTGGGCCCATATAACAAATCCTTTGTTATTACATACATTTGCCAGCTGTTAAACAGACCAATTTTTTTTTATAATTTTGGTTGACAGGGCGGAAAAGAAGTGGTTGTCCTACAGAGACAATGGGCTCATTTACTAAGGGCTCTGCGGCCGCAGTTACATCGGGTTTCCCGACTTTTTCCGCTTTGCGCCGAATTCCGCCTGGATTTTGGCGCACGCGATCGGATTTCGGCGGCTTTCATGTGACAGAAATCGGGGGCGTGGCTGACGGAAAATCCGACGGATTCGGAAAAAACTCGGAATTTAAAAAACGAAGTGTGTCGCAAAATCAAGCACTCACATGCACCGAGAAGAACCAGGTGAACTCCGGCGGACCTCGGCAGACCTAGGCGCAGCAGCGACACCTGGTGGACATCGGGGGCACAACCTTAGTGAATCGCCGGAAGACCCGAATCCTCGACGGAGAAAGCGCCGCTGGATCGCGTCAGGACCGGGTAAGTAAATGTGCCCCAATCTCTTAAAAAACGTGAAAGATATACATGAAAAATGTTCCTGTTCTTGTGGATCCAGGTCTCTGTGTATATGCTCTTGGCTGGAGTGAAAGTGCAGGGGATGCAGTAGCTGCTGCAGCCAATCAGAGGACTCAATGGTCGCAGCTCTTCTGTTGTCTTTCCACAAAAAAAATATGGGTGTCAGTGAACCCCCTGGACCACTGTGGACGATGACACCAGCCGACACCTGGGACCGGAATCTAAGTGGCACCCGGTCTTCTCCAGAGCCCACCAGGATGGTCTTGTTGCTACGTGGTACCACCAGGTCGTTCCACAGGTGCAACTTGTCCGCGGTGGCAGCCAAGGTTGAGGTAGAGGAACTCAAGGCAGGCTCGAGGTCAGGGACAGGCAGATAGTCAGGACAGGCGGCAAAGGTGAAAAATCAGGAACGGAGCAGGGGGTCAAGGCTGGCAAGGAGCAAGGTCAGGTCCGGGAACCAGGAAGCTTTCTCATCGGCAAGTAGCACTAAGATCCGGTAGGGTTTGCTGGGAGAATTCGGCTTACAAATAAAACCAATAAGTTCCCAGCGGCAATCAGTGGCACGCTGGCCCTTTAAATCTGCGAGTGCCGTCGCGCGCAAGCCCTAGGTAGCAAGGTAGCCAGCCGAGATGGGAGCAGGAGCATGGAGAGGTAAGTGGGCTCAGGTGCCGCCACAGAGAGGGGCACAGGTGTGACTGTGATCCGATACATGGATCTTAGTAATACCCGTGACGGTGGGCTTCACCACAGGAACAAAGTTCATGGGTTTAAAGTTTTCTAAGTCCCATGTGCTTAAAAAATGTCTTTGGGCAAAATTTTCTCAAAAAAGGGACCATTAACCCATAAAAGGTTCAAGGTGAACATGTACATGGTGTAACTAGGGTGCAGATGTGGAGATGACATAAAGGGGGAAATAACTGCAATTAATGGTGTTTTACACATAATTGCAATTATTGCAATCCCCCACAGACAGACAGAGGATGTGCCTGATTTATTATGATTCTCCAGCAGCACAATAGAAATGTAAGTAGAAATTTCAGAATTTGATAAATCCACTCAAAAAAATTCCATGTTTTGGTAACCAAGGTGAAAGCATAATGGCTAAAAAAATAAAAATGAGTTCCTCGGATACACTTATCAACTGTCCATGGTTCTGAAGGCACAAAGAGACCAGACATTGCTCCTGTTAATAAGAATAGAGAATCATTGATTGGTCATTATAACGGAAAGGCCCATGGGTAAAGGAGTTATCCCAAGTTTAAATCTGTTGTGTAGTCAATGGGAATAGCATTACACACTTCCTCTTACTTTATTACCTGTATCAGAACGCATCTAAAATTTTGTACAGTTCACACTTTCTAAGCCTAGGACATGGATGAAGGAGGGCCAATACAGGTGAGGAGGGCTATTCTGGCTGCAGAAAGATATTGCTATTAGTACATTGGGCCCTAGATGACCACTGGTGGAGGGCCCATATATTGTTCTTGAGCATGGGTCTTCATCGCCTTTACCTGCCATTGTCATGTGACTATTGTGGCATTTGAACAAAAGCCTTAATTTTTAGCAATTCACAAATCAACAGGGGTCGTTTATCTTTAGTCGGGACATTTGTGTGTATCTTTTCTGGTTTTTTCAGACTTTTGAACTTGTTTGATTTATCTAAGGGTTTATATATCAGGCTCCTGTGCCTATATGGCTTTTGCAACTTTTTATTCAAAAGTCACACAAAAGTCTCAAACTCTCAAGTGTTGTGCGGGAAACCATCTAAAAGTCATAATAACTGGCTGGTTGCCAGGAACTGTGACTTTTTCATGCCTTGTCTTCCATATTATAAATGTCTTCCTATGATTTTAAATGGTTGTCCCATCATCTAATACAATTCCTTATGGTGTGTGATAAACCAGAGACAGCCACCGTTTTTAGAGGCTGCTAGGGGTGTGTCCTGATTTTGAACCGCCCCTGAGGAGTCTCTATGTGGTGAGAACATAGAGAAAGTGTAAGGCCCGCTCTACACTTGTGAGTGTGATGCGATGAACTTGCATCATACTCGCAACGCGTGCTGCCTGCATCTCCCGGCCCGAACACTGCAAACCAGAATTGAACTGACATGCTGAGTTCAGTCCAGGTTTGCAGCGTTCGGGATGGGAGTTGCAGGCAGCACTTGTTGTGAGTATGATGCGAATTCATCGGATCACACTCACAAGTGTGGAATAGGTCTTACTGGTTCAAAAAACACAGCATGCCATTATCACTTATCCCCCAGCTTTACTGCACCATAGAAGTTAATAGGGTGGCACTTGTGTGTGAATGGAGCCTTTCCATCTCCCAAATAATCCCATATTGCATGAATACAGAAATACTTCCAGGCCCATAAGCTCTGTACTTGTTATGTATGATATATATGAAGCACTTGTAAGAAATAATAGAATTTTACCATGGATCCCATTATCCTCATGAGAAATATACATAATATGCTATAATAAATGTAGATTGCCTATTTTATGTATTTTATTCGTATCTCCTTTTTCTCAGTCTTTATCGCATGAAAGCAGAACATATTTTAGTACATATTCTACGCTCACATTTTGGAGGGGAATCTCGGAGCCGTTCTGGTGCTTGTATGACGGAAGATAGTTATGCTGCTCACAGAATGTACCTTCCACGGTCTAGAAGAAATTGCATCTGCAATTAATGTAACACCATCTCCTTGTTCTTTTTCCAGCAGCCGCTAATGTTTCCTAAGATAATAAAAAAGGATGGAGGATGCAGAAAACTGTGCAAAGACATTTTCCCATTATTTCTGCATTCAGCTTTAGGAAAATCATTCTTTTAGATGTTTTGTTAACTTTAAGTGGACCTGTCAGGGCAATCTGGGATACACACCATATGGAGCAGAGGTTTATTATCCCAAATCGCTCAATATTATTTCTGTACCTGACCATCATAATAAAAAACATTTGCCTAAAAATTGGTACAATAAACGACATTGGATTAGGGTTGCATAATGCATTAACGTTCGGTACCTTATCAGTTCTGGCACAGTCAGATCTTTTCTTTTTTACGGAGCTCCACCAATAAGAGACAAGGAACTTAGTGCAGGTTGCATGTACATGCTCAAGGGGGTCCAGAAGGTTGGTTCACGTTGGAAAAATATATAAATGCAGTTATTGGAGCCCCTGCCTTTTTAATGATCCCCTGATCAGTTTAACCAAGCTCTGGTTCCAGACCTCGGTGGACTATGATGGCGCATGACACTTAAATAAAGCACTTGAGGGTCAGTTAACACACAGGTTACCTTTAAAAGGGCTATCCGGGAATCTGTTTTTTTTTTAAAAATAAGGCTTGGATGGGGCTTTAAAAAAGAATTTAAGCATACCTCTCCTTCTACTCCTGTTACATTGCTTACACTGGCAATCGCTGCTGGCTTTGCCGGCAGGATGTAACAGTTGCCATCTTGGCTGGGATTGTGACTCCCTGTGACTTCATTGGGGAGCTATGATCCATGTCCATGAGAGCCTGGGGTTTTTCTAAAAAATAGTAAAAAAAATTAAAAAAATAAAAAAACCTAAAAGTTCTAATTACCCCCCTTTCCCTTGAACGGATATAAAAATAAATAAACAATAAAAATCATTAACATTTTAGGCATTGTCGTGTCCAAAAGTCCAGATCTATCTATATATAAAAATGTTATTCCAGTTGGTGAACCGATAACAGAAAATAGTGCCCAAATGTCTGAAATGCCATTTTTTTTTGCTATTTTGCAACACATAAAATTTTTTATGAAAAGCAATCAAAAGGTCATATAGTCCCCAAAATGGTATTAATGTAAATGTAATGTAATTAGGTCCAGCAAAAAATGACACCTTACACAGCTTACACATCGTCATTAGAAAAAGATATTGGCCTCAGAATATGGCACAAAAGGATTTACATTTAAAAAAAAAAATTGACTAAAACTTAATAAAAACTACACAAATTTGCACTCCATGATTGCACTGACCCAAAGAATAAAGCAGAGGGGTCATTTGGAACACTTAATGAAAGGTGTAATAACGGGTCCCAAAAGAAAATTGAGAAAATGTGCTTTTTCTTCAGTTTCACAGTATTTGGAATTTTTTTCTAGCTTCCAAGTACATGGCATGGATTATTTGTTTTGTTATGCAATATTATGTTATGCAGAAAACAAGTCCGCACACAGCTCTGTGCATGCAAAAAATAAAAAAGTTATGGATTTTTGAAAGTGGGGAGTGAAATATGGAATTGCAAAAAAGGAAAAAGGGCTATGTCCTTAAGAGGTTAAAACTAGTATGTTGCCAAATCCCTACAATATAGGTTATATAATGGGGCAGATTTACTAACCCAGCCCATTCGCGATCCAGTGGCGCGTTCTGTGCGGTGGATTCGGGTCCGGACGGGATTTATTAAGGTAGTTCCTCCGACGTCCACCAGGTGGCGCTGCTGCGCTGAAGAGCATCGGAACGTACTGGAATACACCGAGCCGGGCTGAGTGAAGGTAAGTGCAATTTTCGCAATACTTTTTTTTTTTTTTAATGCGGCAGTTTTTCCGAATCCGTCGGGTTTTCGTTTGGCCACGCCCCCAATTTCCGTTGCGTGCATGCCGACGCCGATGCTCCTCAATCCGATCGCGTGCGCCAAAATCCCGGGGCAATACAGGGAAAATCGCCGCAAATCGGAAATATTCGGGTAACACGTCGGGAAACCGCGAATCGGGCCCTTAGCAAATGACCCCCATTGTATGTGTAATTTAAGGTTAAGTGGGTACACCACATTTACTAAAAACAGTGCAGTGTGTACTATGTGCAGTTTGCTTGTGTAGTGTGCAGGGGGCGCCAGATTCGCATTTCTGGTGCCCATTCTTCATGAATCTGGCGCCCCCTGCACTGCCCCAACAGAGTGCACCACTTTTTTTTCAGTGCACCTTTAACATGGGGCATGCGACACACCTCTGGCACATGGTCCTTTCAGTGCAGAAATTTGTGTTACATGAAGAATAATGCAGCAGCGCCACAAAACAAATGTGTGTGACACAAATGTGGCGCTGACATTTCTTAAATACCTGTGCAAGCAGTTTGCACCTTAAAGAACGTGCAAATTCCGACAGATAACTGGCGCATAGAACCTTAGTAAATTATTTAAAAGTCACTTACTTGCAAAGAAGAAATCAGATTTCTGTTTCTGATATTTGTGTGTTGAGTAAAAATTTTAAATATAGATTATGTATTTTTTTTCTTGAAAAGTATTGTATTGGTATAAAGTAGCGTGATCCTACTCCAGATATCGGTATCAAAATTCTGGTATCAGTCCAACCCTACACTGGATCCATCTCTGGGACCTGTGCATTGGTGCAATGCGGTCGGCAAAGTGCACCCGGCTTCATTGTGTAAGCACTGGACCTATGGCGCATGCGCACTGAAGAGGCTGTGTACTACACCAGCTTTACACACTGACTGCACAGCCTCCAGGATCTGCACACCAAGGATAGCATAAGTGATCACATTTTGTGTACAGAAATGATATAAAGTAGTGGTGGCGAACCTATGGCACGGGTGCCAGAGGTGGCACTCTGAGTCCTTTCTGTGGGCACCCGGGTCATCGCCCCAGCACACCAGACAGGACTCAAAGAATCTTAAAGTGATATTTACTTCGCTACTTGGGACTGTAGGAAGAGGGAGAATGAGTAGACTGGGCCAAATTATCTTTGGAGGACCTCCTGCTGGCCCCAACGATTCTCTGTGTACAGAGGGACAATGGAAAGAAGCTAGAATAATTCAAATGTTCCATCTTTCTACTGTGTTGGTGTCTTCAGGAGGCCAATAAGTTACTGCTTTAATTTTTGGTGGCACCTCGCGATCAATAAGGGAGGGTTTGGGTTGCAGTTTAGGCACTCGGCCGCTAAAAGGTTTGCCACCACTGATATAAGGCAACTTGGGACACTCAACCACATGGACCTGTTGAGGGTTTACAGTCCCGAATCTCCCTAACAGACCTGCCTTAATCTCTGTTCCTTAGAGAGACATTGGAAAGACATTGAATTCTTGTTCTTCTTCTGATACACTACAAAGATGATATCCTAATCATCCAGGACTGACAATGACCAAAACGTAATGCTGTTTCATAAAAGATTATTTACATTGTTTTCCACCAAAAACCTTACCTTGAACTACACACAAGGAAATAAACTTTTTGGACACAATTATAAAAAAAAGGAAATCAAGAGTACATAATAACCTTAGATGGTGTAGCTATTACTTAACACATTAAAGATGCTAGCCACTTTACCTCAGGTTTTTGTAATGAATGTAAAAGTGTGGGGGGCAGGATATTGGGTAAGCTACTTTCTTGATATGTAAAGTGAAGCCTCCAGTCAGACATTCCTGCCCATAAAATGGCTGAAGCCTTTTTTTTTTGGTAAAGAAGAAGCTCAAAGAACAGCGGATCCTCCCATATGGGACACACCAATATGTCAGTGTGCTTGGTTTACAATCCTTCATCCTGGTGGTATATTTCCTTTAAGGGATTATAAATATGTAGCTTGGTAATAGTCGCATCATGCTTTTGCACTTCTCTGAATCTTTTTTACTTAGATTTGACCCAAATATATTTAGCAGGTATGAATTTTAGATTAGATACATATGAAAGCGCTAGGTGCAGCACGTTGCGGACAATCGTGACTTTGTAAGATGTTATATCTGCACTTGTACAAGATATCGAAATCTACCAAGGCGGTCACTGGGTTGATAACTTAGTTGAATCGCTATGACTGTTATTTATGGGAGGCACAAAGTTGGAGTGAAATTATCTTAAAGTTTTCACAGTAAACTAAACAAATATATTTCGACAGAACATTTGCCAGAAATAATGGTCCTACTCAGCCATCCTACATCAAATCATTTATTTCTAATATGTCTGCAGCATCCTGCCTATATTTTATCAGCAAAATTGTGTTTTTATGTTCTCATGGCTGAATAAACAATTTTATACTGAAGCGGCGGATGCGCTACATCTTCTGAAGAGTAAACAGAAGTGAATCGGTTCAGAATGCAAATATACAGTACAAACTCTCACACTTACATTCGGATATAATAGCATTTATCTAGGGATTTACAGTATATACTCGAGTATAAGCTGACCCAAGTATAAGCCGAGGTCTCTAATTTTACCACAAAAACCTGGGAAAACCTATTGACTCGAGTATAAGCCAAGGGTGGGAAATGCATTGGTCACAGCCTCCCCATTATATAGTCTGAGGGACCCTGATCCATAGTTTATAGCCAGCACCTGCCACCCAGTATATAGCCTGCCAGCCCATATCCACACCTATATAGCCAGCCCCCTGCCCCAGTATATAGCCAGCACCGGGGGAAGTCGGAAAGGTGAATTTTGATATATATTTTTTTACTCGAGTATAAGCCGAGTTTGGGGTTTCAGCAAATTTTTTTGTGCTGAAAAACTAGGCTTATACTCGAGTATATATGATAATAACAATTTTCCTTTCTAATTTCATTGATTGGAAAGATGTGATCAGTAGCCTTAATCAGTGAATGTAATAAAGATACAATGGAGCTCATGTGTGGGTTTTTTTTCTTATGCCTCTTTACAAAAGTCGCCTCTCGTTGGCTTTCTTGTGTGTTCTTAAGTATGTTTGTGGGGTTTTTTTGTGTGTGATAGATGAGGGTGGTTTTTGTGATGGACGCCAGTGGTTTGTTTTGCAAATGTGCATTGTTTGGGATTTTTTGCAACTTTTTAGGCGCATTTCCAAACTTAAAGAGGTATTCCCATTTCAGCAAGTAATTGATATAGTTTGATTAATGAAAAGTTGTACAAATTCCTAATATACTTTTTGTATCAATTCCTTGCGGATTTCTAGATCTCTGCTTGCTGTCCTTATATAGAAGGCTGCATGGTTTATTTCCAGTGGACAGAAAATCTGACCATGGTCACACAGGTGCACGACTTGCTATAACTCTATGTGATATAACGAGCCGTGCACCTGTGTGACCATGGTCAGATTTCGATCCACTGAAAGTCAACATTAAAGCTTTCTATAGAATGACAGCAAGCAGAGATACAGAAAGCCACATGGATTGGATACAGAAAGTATATTGGAAAATTGTATTATTTTTCATCATACAAACAATAGCATTAATTTGCTGAAGTGGAAAAAGCCCTTTAAATATCTACAATTTACCACATCACCTGCCACAAATAACACACTGAACACCATTTCCATACTGTTAAACACCACCACATATTTGACTTTTGTTTCCTGAAAAACTTTATAACATGTAGAAGTATGCATAAACGGACAAATATTACAATACAAAATGACTTTATTCTATACGCCAATAATCATAAAAAATACATACATGAGGCATCTAAAAACAGTTAAAAATACCATAGTACACATACAAGAAAACTGATGGGGGGATATAGTCACCCCACTCTAATCAGCACCCACAGCCAACATGAATCACATTGATCAAACTATACCACAATCCCTATCAAACCTAGGTTTCCAGTCAGCAAATGAGCTGAATAAATATGGAGCATACATAGATAACAATAATGCTCTAGCTAAAGAGCTTACTACCATATACACTCACCGGCCACTTTATTAGGTACACCTGTCCAACTGCTCGTTAACACTTAATTTCTAATCAGCCAATCACATGGCGGCAACTCAGTGCATTTAGGCATGTAGACATGGTCAAGACAATCTCCTGCAGTTCAAACCGAGCATCAGTATGGGGAAGAAAGGTGATTTCAGTGCCTTTGAACGTGGCATGGTTGTTGGTGCCAGAAGGGCTGGTCTGAGTATTTCAGAAACTGCTGATCTACTGGGATTTTCACGCACAACCATCTCTAGGGTTTACAGAGAATGGTCCGAAAAATAAAAAACTTCCAGTGAGCGGCAGTTCTGTGGGCGGAAATGCCTTGTTGATGCCAGAGGTCAGAGGAGAATGGGCAGACTGGTTCGAGCTGATAGAAAGGCAACAGTGACTCAAATCGCCACCCGTTACAATCAAGGTAGGCAGAAGAGCATCTCTGAACGCACAGTACGTCGAACTTTGAGGCAGATGGGCTACAGCAGCAGAAGACCACACCGGGTGCCACTCCTTTCAGCTAAGAACAGGAAACTGAGGCTACAATTTTCACAAGCTCATCGAAATTGGACAGTAGAAGATTGGAAAAACGTTGCCTGGTCTGATGAGTCTCGATTTCTGCTGCGACATTCGGATGGTAGGGTCAGAATTTGGGGTCAACAACATGAAAGCATGGATCCATCCTGCCTTGTATCAACGGTTCAGGCTGGTGGTGGTGGTGTCATGGTGTGGGGAATATTTTCTTGGCACTCTATGGGCCCCTTGGTACCAATTGAGCATCGTTGCAATGCCACAGCCTACCTGAGTATTGTTGCTGACCATGTCCATCACTTTATGACCACAATGCACCCAACATCTGATGGCTACTTTCAGCAGGATAATGCGCCATGTCATAAAGCTGGAATCATCTCAGACTGGTTTCTTGAACATGACAATGAGGTCACTGTACTCAAATGGCCTCCACAGTCACCAGATCTCAATCCAATAGAGCAACTTTGGGATGTGGTGGAACGGGAGATTCACATCATGGATGTGCAGCCGACAAATCTGCGGCAACTGTGTGATGCCATTGTGTCAATATGGACCAAAATCTCTGAGGAATGTTTCCAGCAACTTGTTGAATCTATGCCATGAAGAATTGAGGCAGTTCTGAAGGCAAAAGGGGGTCCAACCTGTTACTAGCTTGGTGTACCTAATAAAGTGGCCGGTGAGTGTATACTGGAGTATAAGCCTAGTTTTTCAACAGAAAAAAAATGTGCGGAAAATCCAAACTCGGTTTACACTCGAGTAAAAAAAAATATAGGCTTTACCAGGTTTTTGTGGTAAAATTAGGGGCCTCGGCTTATACTTGGGTTGGCTTATACTTGAGTATATACGATACATTCAACCCAGGAACAAGGGCACAGAAAAGTCAGTTAATGGGTAATAAAGCGTTACCTGTGAGGCATGACCCAAGGCTGAGGTTGGAGGCTCCCCGCGTATATCGTCGTCTACAGTAACTTCTTCAGGGGTCGTCATCGTGAATCATTGCTGATGATACACGCGGAGAACCTCCCACCTCAGATTTTCTATTGTAATTTTGGTCTGTTTACGTGCACTTCTTTATGTTATAAAGTATTGTGTATTGTTGGTGTACAGACTCTTTATACAGTAATTTATTTTGTAGAGCAGTACATTCCACAATTTTTTATGAATATTCGTTTCCCGGAAAACTCATGGTGGCTGATGGAATGCATTTCATTCAAAAGCCATTGACAGTTGTAGCTTTAATTTAACGTTTAACATTTAAACCTACGCAGCATAAGAAAAGGACTTTAAGCTAAAAAACATTCTCGAAATTTAGGAAGGGAAAAGTAAAGAATGGGAATGAAAGTATCTTGCATAAGCCAAACAGGCAGGAGTAAAAATCATCCTAATAAATGTCTCTGAAAAATAGATAATTCTTTTTTTATTTACGAAAATGGAGAAAATAACCACTTAGGATAAGTACTCGCTTTTTGGGATGCATTAAAAAAAAAATGAAAAACACAAAAAATTACATGGTCAAAGGAGCATCATGGTGGCTCAGTGGTTAGCTCTACAGCACTTACAGTGCTGGGGTCCTGGGTTTAAGTCCCATACAGGTCAACATCTGCAAAGAGTGTGCATGTTCTCACTGTGTAGGTTGTATTGGTAGGGTGATTAGATTGTGAGCCACATAAGTGACAGGGACTGATTTAGCAAGTTCTGTGCAGCGCTGCGTAATCTGCGTGCGCTATATAAATAAAGGAATTATTATTAAAGGAGGATAAACTGTGGTGAGGTAGGTATTCCGGAAGGATGCTTCAAATTGCTCCTGAAAAGACTCCAATTTGCTCAAAAAATAGGGAGTGAAGAATCTGCAAATAATAGAAAACATCTATCTTACAAATATACATTAGGAAAACTACAACTGATGCAAACACCAGCAAACTTCTCAACACCCTCGCAAAAAAAAATGCAGAAAAAAGTGCAAATACTTGCACAGAGGTGCAAAAAGCCAAAATAAAGATACAAGTCCCATGTGGGATTGCATATTTGGGAGAAACCACTTTAGAATTCAAGACACGTATCAACACCGTTACACTATCCGATGCAAGCGTAAGGATCTTCCAGTTCCAAAACATTTTACAGAGGCAGGACATCTTGAGAAACATCTGAAATTTCATCTTATTGATCACGTTCCACCCCTTCGACGGGGTGGGGACAGGGAAAGAATACTTAAAAAGAAAGAGTTGCATTGGATTTTTATATTAGACACCCTGAGACCAAAGGGTCTCAATGTGGACTTCAAGTTAAGTACACTATGATCTGGCATCTATTTCTATAAGTCCTGTAGAAATACTTCTTGTTTTTTTATGTTAATTTCTTAGTGAATATTGGTGATATCATATTTACTAATTCCAATCTTTGTTTTGGTTTTTAGATTTATACAAAGCCGACCCTGGATGCCTCCCTAGATAATCTCCTTTTTCTCCATCTGCTATTTTAGTTTTTCAAGAACGGGCGTCAAACAACAACCTGTCATTAAAGGGCACCTACCGCCACAATTCTACCTATAAAGGTAGATCGGGTGGTAGGTGGATGAATGGGACAAGAGGATAGCCCTTTTTTGGGCTAATTCTCACGTCCCGGCTATCTTTAAGAAAACTTTAATCGGGGGATATGTAAAATTTTTTAAGCGGCTACTGGAGCGTGGAGTAGCCGGACATGAGGCTACCCGTCACGTCTACTCCACGCCCCTGTAGCCTCTTTTCTCGGCCTACCATTGCATCTTCGGCACGCAGCTCTTCGTAGCTGTGCGCCCTCATCCGAGTACCCGGCATCTGCGCATGCGCAGTAGCCCCGGCCTCGGAGCTGTGGCCGCGCACCTGCAGGTGTACCCGCAGGCCTGCGATCTGATGCAATGGTAGGCAGAGAAAAGAGGCTACTGTGGCGTGGAGTAGCCGCGACGTGTAGCCTCATGTCCGGCTACTCCATGCCCCAGTAGCCACTTAAAAAAAATTTACATATCCCCGATTAAAGTTTTCTTAAAGATAGCCAAGACGTGAGGATTAGCCCCAAAAAGGGCTCACGTCTAGAGATGAGTGAGCACTAAAATGCTCGGGTGCTCGTTATTCGAGACAAACTTTTCCAGATGCTCGAGTGCTCGTCTCGAATAACGAGCCCCATTGAAGTCAATGGGAGACTCGAGCATTTTTCAAAGGGACCATGGTTCGGGAATAAAATGTGTTATTTAATTGAAAAAGAATGTCTTCTGATAAGTTATCAGATGTATGCAAACATCTGCAATCTATTCTTCACTGTTCCGCGCGTATATTATCTCCCGACAAGTTATCAGATGTGAAGAACAGTGAAGAATAGAATAAAAACAGTGAACACAGGATCATTTAAGTGAAAAACACAGTGAAGAACACAGTGAAGAATAGATTACAGATGTTCGGCACATCTGCTTACTTGTCGGGAGAGGAGATACGCTGTCCCGGGATCCGCTCCTCTTCTTCCACTGAAGTCTCCCCGATGTCTCCCTGCTGCCCGATGTCTCCCTGGTGCCCGATGTCTCCCTGGTGCCCGATGTCTCCCTGCTGCGCGCGATGTCTCCCTGCTGCGCGCGATGTCTCCCTGCTGCGCCCGATGTATCTCTGCTGCGCCAGATGTGTCTCTGCTGCGCCAGATGTGTCTCTGCTGCGCCAGATGTCTCACTGCTGTGCGATGTCTCCCTGCTGCCGTTCCGCGTGTATCTTCCGACAAGTAAGCAGATGTGCAGAACATCTGTAATCTATTCTTCACTGTGTTCTTCACTTAAATGATCCTGTGTTCACTGTGTTCACTGTTTTTATTCTATTCTTCATTGTTCTTCACTGTGTTTGTTTAATTAAATGCTCGATCTCGAGCAGGGGAAATACTCGTCCGAGCAACGAGCCGTTTCGAGTACCTTAATACTCGAACGAGCATCAAGCTCGGACGAGTATACTCGCTCATCTCTACTCACGTCCCATTCATCCACCTACCACCCGTTCTACCTCTATAGGTAGAATCATGGTGGTAGGTTCCCTTTAAACAGGGACAGCCGAGGATACATCAGTAGTCATACAGTGATATTACATACATCATTTAGTTGAATACAACCTCGGTGATATGCTATATACAGCAGAGTTAAGGTGCCTCTAGCTTGGGAATTTGCATGCATTATTATGCAAGTGACACATCAAGGAAAGGGGTTATATATTATTGTATGTGTGCGTGGCTCGTTTACCCCTCGGGCAGAATGGTTTCCCTGGGAAGGGTTAACCAAGCCTTCCATTCCTCATCATATTTTTATGCAGTCTCGTGTTATAGCTGTGGCATTGTATATTTAACTCAGCTTAATTATGTACTAACATGCTTATTTTCTGAATAAGGTTGTACTATAAATAGACTGTAAAAGATTTTTTTCAGAATTACCACTTTGCACAGTTTTATGCACCGTTGTAGTACTGTTCTGATGATCCTCTGCATGGTCTGATAGAATTTACAAATTGTCTAGATTGCCATGATGTCCAGTACACAAACTTGCATTTTTTGGTGCACACATCCGACACATGTCACACATTGGTTGCGACACATTCAGTGTGTGTTCCATATGTGCGTTTCAGTATGACTTTACTATTTTTTACACACTATATACATTATTGAAAGGATCGGAGACTACCATGAACGTGGAGATGCATCCAGGGGTCGATTAGAGAAACCCTCCTTCTGGAACTAGCACTTTAGCACTTTAGAGGTAGAAGGTCAGTTCACACTGTACACGTTGGTACAGCAAATCAATTTAAGTATTTGCACATTGATATACAGGTGGTCCCCTACTTAAGGACACCTGACTTACAGACAACCCATAGTTACAGACAGACCCCTCTGACCTCTGGTGAAGCTCTCTGGATGCTTTACTATAGTCCCAGGCTGTAATAATCAGCTGTAAGGTGTCTGTAATGAAGCTTTATTGATCATCCTTAGTCCCATTACAGCAAAAAATGTTTAAACTCCAATTGTCACTGAGGCCAAAATTTTTTTTGTCTGGATCTACAATTATAAAATATACAGTTTCGACTTACATACAAATTCAACTTAAGAACAAACCTCCGGACCCTATCTTATACGTAAGTTTTTATTTCATTAATATGTTAAAATTAATTACAATGGATGTTAAATGGAGGATACCCAAAAATGTTGGTCTGAGTTAATTGCCTACCACACTAACAAGAGGGTATATTCACCATAGATCTATCATAGTTATTTGCTTGTTTCCCCAGTAAGTAAATAAAGTGCATATATGCCTGGAGAACACCTTCTTAAATATAGTATTTTAGCCTTGGTGAAACTTTAAATATAAGAACAGTGTCTTACCCATGATGTAGTGTAAGTAGGAACAGCACCCAGACGCCCCAACGCGCGTTTCGCCCACGCTTCCTCAGGGGGTATCTTATACGTAACCCGGGGACTGCCGGGGACTGCCTGTATATTATATGAATATCTTCACTGCTGATGGGCGGATCCTTGTAGATCATATGACCATGTATGTTTGTATATATTTCCGCTGATTGCACCATGTAAATAGCTTGAAAAAGGCTCTTCCAGGGCCGAAACGTCGCTACTGTCACTTGTGATGGAATAAAAGGACCACATTTGGTTTACACTGCAAACAGAGTGCTGCTCATTCTCTTGTATTTTTGGTTGGAGGACTTGAGGCCTAGTCCTGTGATGCCTGCACAAACCTGGACAACGTGTCGAATGTGCTGCTTGTAATTTCTCATCGTATTTGTAGGACTATACATATATATGTAATTATTTGGATCCAATGGCTCACAGCTGCACTCCAATCACAAGACTGTGGTCACAAAGTAAGGGGTTAGTACAAGTGGAACAATGGTCACACTATACAATCTATACAGTGTTGATTCTAATAATGACTGATACGCCAATTACATGTCACATTTATACACATTCTATATAAACATACTCCCTTGCTTAAATCCAACACATGGCAATTTGACCTTTTCCTTATACACAACTTACAGTGCCCACCGATGCTACATAAAAAGACCTCCTTCATTCCAACCCCTAAAGACTACTACCTACTATGGCTCCAAGTGCCCCCACTACAAATGCACTTACTTCAAGTGACTGTGATTGAAGTGACTTCAAGTAATCTACTCCTATGTAGATGGTCTGCGCCCTACTGGTATATACTACAGACCCCATGGTCCCACTTGTATAAGAAATGAGATCCTGTGCCTCCATGCTTTATTGATGAATCCTCTCTGCCCCTATGTTTATGATCCTTTGTACCCCATCCCTATATACTACAACACCCAGTGTCTCTACTTCTAAACACTATGACTAGAGATGAGCGAGCACTAAAATGCTCGGGTACTCGTTATTTGAGACAAACTTTTCCCCATGTCAATGGGAGACTCGAGCATTTTTCAAGGGGACCAAGGATCTGCACAGGGAAGCTTGGCCAAGCACCTGGGAACCTCAGAAAAGGATGGAAACACCACGGAAATGGACAGGAAACAGCAGGGGCAGCATGCATGGATGCCTCTGAGGCTGCTTAATCGCACCATTATGCCAAAAGTATGGGCAACAGCATGGCAATGACAGAGTGACCGAATGAGGCTAGATAGCATCTAAAACATCCAATAATTGACCCTGACACTATAGGGGACTATGCAGAGGCAGCGGCAGCAGCGGCAGTAGTTGTAGGGAGCTGTGTGATCATTTAGGACGATGGTATGGTCAGCTACGTACTCCCTCACCATCTTTCTGTAAAGATCAGCCCTACTCTGCCGAGACTGGGGACAGGTGACAGTGTCTTGCTGGGGTGACATAAAACTGGCAAAGGCCTTGTAAAGCGTACCCCTGCCAGTGCTGGACAAGCTGCCTGGTCGCCTACTCTCCCTCGCTACTTGTCCCGCAGAAGTACACCCTCTGCCGCTAGCGCTGTCAGAAGGGAAATACTGTTTCAGCTTGTGCACCAGGGCCTGCTGGTATTCATGTATTCTCACACTCCTTTCCTCTCCAGGGATGAGAGTGGAAAGATTTTGCTTGCACCGTGGGTCCAGGAGAGTGAATACCCAGTAATCGGTGCTGGAAAAAAATTCTTTGAACGCGAGGGTCACGGGATAGGCAGCTTAGCATGAAATCTGCCATATGCGCCAGAGTCCCAACGCGCAAGAATTCACTCCCCTCACTGGCCTGACTGTCCATTTCCTCCTCCTCCAACTCCTCCAACTCCTCTTCTTCTGCCCATACACGCTGAACAGTGAAGGACTGAACAATGGTCCCCTCTTCTGTCTCGCCAACATTCTCCTCCTATTCCTCCTCATCCTCCTCCACCTCCTCCGATATGCGCTGAGAAACAGACCTAAGGGTGCTTTGGCTATCAACAAGGGAATCTTCTTCCCCCGTCTCTTGTGACGAGCGCAAAGCTTCCGACTTCATGCTGACCAGAGAGTTTTTCAACAGGCCAAGCAGCAGGATGGTGAGGCTGATGATGGCGGCATCACCACTGACCATCTGTGTTGACTCCTCAAAGTTACTCAGCACCTGACAGATATCAGACATCCACGTCCACTCCTCATTGTAGACTTGAGGAAGCTGACTGACCTGACTACCAGTTCTGGTGGAAGTTGACATCTGGCAGTCTACAATCGCTCTGCGCCGCTGGTAAACTCTGGATAACACGGTTAGTGTTGAATTCCACCTTGTGGGCACGTCGCACAACAGTCGGTGAGCGGGCAGTTGGAGGCGGCGCTGCGCTGCCCTGAGAGTGGCAGCATCTGTGCTGGACTTCCTGAAATGCGCACAGATGCGGCGCACCTTCGTGAGCAAATCAGACAGATTGGGGTATGTCTTGAGGAAACGCTGAACTATGAGATTTAACACATGGGCCAGGCATGGCACATGTGTCATTCTGCCGAGTTGCAGAGCCGCCACCAGGTTACGGCCATTGTCACACACAACCATGCCTGGCTTCAGGTTCAGCGGTGCCAGCCACAGATCAGTCTGCGCCGTGATGCCCTGTAATAACTCTTGGGCGGTGTGCCTTTTATCGCCTAGGCTCAGCAGTTTGAGCACCGCCTGCTGTCGCTTAGCGATGGCACTGCTGCTGTGCCTAGAGCTACCGACTGATGGCGCCATGCCCACGGATGGTAATTCAGAGGAGGAGGTGGAGGAGGGGTGGGAGGAGGAGGAGGCATAGTAGGCCTTTGAGACCTGGACCGAGGTAAGCCCCGCAATCCTCGGCGTCGGCAGTATATGACCAGCCCCAGGGTCAGACTCGGTCCAAGCCTCCACTAAGTTAACCCAATGTGCCGTCAGCGATATATAGTGGCCCTGCCCGGCAGCACTCGTCCACGTGTCCGTGGTCAGGTGGAGTCCAAGTAGTGGTGATCTATGATCACACATTCAAACAGACCTGCTCCACTCCCGGTGCGTGAGCCTCCAGGAACGCCTTGTTTCTCTTTCAAATGCAGTATGAAGATACAGATGAGGTTCGCACTCTTGCTTGTTCGTGGTTAAAATCTTTAGCTTTATTTGTGCATGGATACAGCAGTTTACAAAGAAGAATGAGATCTGACGCGTTTCTGACCCTTACGGTCCTTAGTCATAGATGACTAAGGACCGTAAGGGTCAGAAACGCGTCAGATCTCATTCTTCTTTGTAAACTGCTGTATCCATGCACAAATAAAGCTAAATATTTTAACCACGAACAAGCAAGAGTGCGAACCTCATCTGTATCTTCATACTGCACGTGGTCAGGTGGACCTTGTCAGAAACGGCGTTGGTCAGGGCACGGATGATGTTCTCTGACACGTGCTTGTGCAGGGCTGGGACGGCACATCGGGAAAAGTAGTGGCGGCTGGGGACCGAATACCGAGGGGCGGCCGCCACCATGAGGTTTCGAAAGGCCTCGGTCTCTACCAGCCTATAGGGCAGCATCTCCAGGCTAAGCAACTTGGAGATGTGGATGTTGAGGGCTTGGGCGTGTGGGTGGGTTGCGCTATACCTCCTTTTGTGCTCCAGAGTCTGGGGTATGGAGAGCTGAACGCTGGTGGATGCTGTGGAGGATCGTGGAGGCGAAGATGGGGTTTTCGCACGGGAGGTGTTTGGGCCGGGGTCCTGGGCAGGGGGCTGACTAGCAGATGACACAGGGGAAGGAGCAGTGGTGTGCCCGGCCGGAGGTGAACGGGCTTGGTGCCATTGAGTGGGGTGTTTAGCATTCAGATGCCTGCGCATACTGGTGGTAGTTAAGCTAGTAGTGGTGGACCCCCTGCTGATCCTGGTTTGGCAAAGGTTGCACACCACAGTCCGTCGGTCATCCGCTGTTTCTTTAAAGAACCTCCAGACTTCTGAAAATCTAGCCCTCTCCACGGGAGCTTGACTACGGGCAACATTTGGCGCTGATGCACCAGCTCTGGCCCTGCCTCTCCGTCTGGCCCCACCACTGCCTCTTCCAACCTGTTCTGCTATAGGACTCGCCTCCGTCTCAGAAGCACTGTGTTCACCCGGCCTATCAACCCAGCTTGGGTCTGTCACCTCATCATCCTCCGATCCCTCAGTCTGCTCCCCCCTCGGACTTCCTGCCCTGACAACAACTTCACCACTGTCTGACAACCGTGTCTCCTCATCGTCCGACACCTCTTTACACACTTCTTCCACTACGTGAATAATGTCATCATCACCCACTGACTGCGACTGGTGGAAAACCTGGGCATCGGAAAATAGCTCAGCAGCAGCAGGACAAGTGGTTTGTGACTGTGGGAAGGGTCCAGAAAACAGTTCCTCAGAGTATGCCGGTTCAAATGCCAAATTTTGGTGGGAGGGGGCAGACTGGGGGAAAGGAGGCTGAGGTGGAGGAGCTGGAGGAGTGCCGATTTCGGTGACATGGGTGGACTGTGTGGAAGACTGACTGGTGGACAAATGGCTAGAAGCATTGTCCGCAATCCACGACATCACCTCTTCGCACTGTTCTGGCCTCAACAGTGCTCTACCACGAGTCCCAGTAACTTGAGACATGATGAACCTAGGGAGTGTACCTCTGCGGCGTTCCCCTGCTCCCCCATCAGCAGGTGGTGTCTCACCCCGCCCAGGACCACGGCCTCTGACCCCTGCAGTAGTTGGACTCCCACGTCCACGCCCTCGTCCTCTACCCCTAGCCCTCGGGTTAAACATTTTCCAAACTAAAGTGTAAACTTGAAAAAAAAAAAATTTTGTGTTTATTTTTTTTTAGTTTTTTATTTTTTTTAACAAAACGATGCTATCCTATTGCTATGGCTAGTTTCTAACCTACACTGACAGCACACAACTGGATTTTGTGCTTTTCAAGATGAGTTTGAGCTATAAAATGAAATAAAGGTAAAAAAAAAAAAAAATCAGCAGACTCTGCCTAATTCTACTCAAACCCCTAATAAATTGTCCCACTTCGGTGTTTGAGGTGGATATGCGTGTCACTAAGAGCTAAACACAACGGTCGCAGGTCTCCCAGCAAATTCCTCACAATATGGTACTAGCTGCATTACTAGTGCCAGCAAGCCCAGCCACAAGCAAACAAAAAAAAGGAAAATATAACGCTATTTTAGGCCTAAGTAAGCCGTTGGGGTTCTCCTATGGCTATTTTGTAGCCTACAATGAGAGCACACTGCTTTGCAAGATGAGTTTGAGCTATAAAATGAAATACAGCTAAAAAAAAAAAAAAAATCAGCAGACTCTGCCTAATTCTACTCAAACCCCTAATAAATTGTCCCACTTCGGTGTTTGAGGTGGATATGCGTGTCACTAAGAGCTAAACACAACGGACGCAGGTCTCCCAGCAAATTCCTCACAGTATGGTACTAGCTGCACTACTAGTGCCAGCAAGCCCAGCCACAAGCAAACAAAAAAAAGGAAAATATAACGCTATTGTAGGCCTAAGTAAGCTGTTGGGGTTCTCCTTTGGCTATTTTGTAGCCTACAATGAGAGCACACTGCTTTGCAAGATGAGTTTGAGCTATAAAATGAAATACAGCTAAAAAAAAAAAAAAATCTGCAGACTCTGCCTAATTCTACTCAAACCCCTAATAAATTGTCCCACTTTGGTGTTTGAGGTGGATATGTGTGTCACTAAGAGCTAAACACAACGGTAGCAAGTCCCCCTGCAAATTCCTCACAATATGGTACTAGCTGCACTACTAGTGCCAGCAAGCCCAGCCACAAGCAAATTAAAAAAAAAAAAGTATAAAGTTATTGTAGCCCTAAGAAGGGCTGTTGGGTTCTTGTAGAATCACTCCTGCCTAACACTATTCTAATAGAACACCCTAACGCTTTCCCTGACCAGCAGCAGCTCTCTCCCCAGCGGCATCCAGACACAGAATGATCCGAGCAGCGCGGGCAGCGGCTAGTCTATCCCAGGGTCACCTGATCTGGCCAGCCAACCACTGCTATCGACGTGTAAGGGTACCACGTCATGCTGGGTGGAGTGCAGAGTCTCCTGGCTTGTGATTGGCTCTGTTTCTGGCCGCCAAAAAGCAAAACGGCGGGAGCTGCCATTTTCTCGAGCGGGCGAAGTATTCGTCCGAGCAACGAGCAGTTTCGAGTGCGCTAAAGCTCGAACGAGCATCAAGCTCGGACGAGTATGTTCGTTTATCTCTAACTATGACCCTTTGTGTCCCACTTATACAGGTTACAGCAGACTGTCAGCCTGTTGGACTAGTTGGTCTGATGTTGTCTACAGACTGGTGCTCTTTTTGTCAAGTCACCTTTGATATTTTCTATAATTCATTGCTGGGTATCTCCTTGTTTAAGTGAAATTTCTGTATACGAAATTGGTGACGCATTTATGGTGGCGTTACATTGTGATCAGTCACCGGCTCAAGAGTGTTTTGTGCAGGTGAATTATGACAAATTTAGATTCTGCTATGGGGCTGCTCGTAAGTTAGTGCTTAGTGCTTAGTGGTTAGTGCTTATATAATTAAGCACTTATATTTTAATAATTGTGCGCAAAACCATTATTAAATATACATTTTTTTCGTGTAGAAAGAAAGGTTGTTGTAATAGATGACACCCATACTTCTGATGACAAGAAGAAAAACGCAGAGCGGCGCAGGTAGAAAAAGTAATATAGATACATAAAACTTTTTTGGATGCGAAAATGTATAGCTAATGTAATAATATCTATGATCATTAAATGTGTCTATAACTAAATTTTCAGTGCGATCCGGAAAATTGAAACCTCAAAGTGGACTTTAAAGAAAATAGGCAACTTAGCATCGCTGAACCTGCCGCAGAAGATGTAATGAAACAACAGAAAACTCTAAAGGATAGACATCTTTACCTGCATTCCCTGAAGCGGATGAAAATAAAGCTTACAAAGATACTGATGGTAAGCCACACTTCATAGACCCAAACAATGGGGGTCATTTACTAAGGGGCTGAATCGCGTTTTTCCTTCGGGTTACCCGAATATTACCGTTTTGCGCTGATTTTCCCGGAATTGCCAAGAGTTTTTGGCGCACGCGATTGGATTGTGGCACATCGGCGCCGGCATGCACGCGACAGTAATCGGGGGCTTGGCCGTAAGAAAACCCGATGGATTCGGAAAAACCGCTGCATTTTTTAAAAAAAAAAAGTGTCGCTTGACACGCACTTACCTGCAACCACGCTTGCTTGGTGAACTCCAGTGAACTCCGACGGACTTCAGCGCAGCAGCGACACCTAGTGGACATCAGGCGCCTTAGTGAATCGCCTTAGTGAATCGCCGGAAGACCCGAATCCTCCACAGAGAACGTGCCGCTGGATCGCGACAGGACCGGGTAAGTAAATCTGCCCCAATGTTCGGGTTTGCAAAAATAAACACATCTCACATACACAGATAGATCAGTTTTCTGCAGAAAAACTACGGCGCTCTGTAAAAATGTATAATTGCATGATCCACCATAAAGGCTTCTGAAAGAATACGCAATTAATAAAATCTTGTGTGAATAGATATTTACAGCTGGATCTTAGGACATTCCCTTGCATCGAAATAAAGGACATATCAGACCTACAGAAAAAACTGTCAAGAGTTAGTTGCTGAGTATAAAAAGTTAGCGGGGGTGGGGTGGGGGCATGGTGCGACATAATTGATTACTACATATGACTCATAAGGGTCTGAAAAAAGTTAACTAGGGCAAAACATTTCTTTTTAAAAGATAGGGCACCCATCTTGGTGATTTTGTTGAAGAATTTTAGAAATATTTGAATATACCTATTACAGTTATGTATCACAGTCAGGGGGCTTGGCGTAAGAAAATGATGGCCTGAAATATATTTTAACTGTAATTGATGTCCTTTCCAGGTACGCATGGTACAGCATTTTGAGAGATTTGATGCGCAATACGACTCAGAGTCACAGCCTGCTAAAAAACAAAATACCTACTGGATGGAACATATTTATGCAAGCCATGGCCGAACTAAATATCCCCTCTACAGTTGTGGGTAATTCAACTGCGCGAGGGAATCTGGAAAAAATAAAAATGTCACTGATTGAACCAATCGGATCATTCACTCCTACACTCAGAGGGCTGTCTAACTCATCCAACCCAACGGGGATAACACAGGGGAGTTTACTCCCAAATAATAGGGGGCTCCCTTATTACAAACTGTGTGGCTAACTCTGTAATGCAATTGTTTCTACTAGTTTTATACATGCTGATGTAGCATATTGGGTAAATTTAAACTTATTTAAACATATTTAAACTTCTGTTTTTTTGTGTAAAAAGTATATCCCGTTCACTTAACTTCTGTTTTTTCTTTGCTGATGCATCATATGGGGGGGGGGGGGGTCAGTGTAATAAATGTAGGGGCAGTGTGCTAATGGGATCTTATCAGCTGAAAACAGAATAGGGCAGAACAACCCTTAGATTCTAAACTTATTGCGCCTCTCACAGGCTCTTGTCCAGACCTTCTATAGAATACATACAAAAATTTATTATTCTTTGCTGTATACATTTTTTTTGTTCAATAAAACTTTAATTTTGAGGCGCCTGTTTCATTTTTGTCATTTTATCTATGATTAAACATTGTATATAAATGTTATACACGCACAATTAAAGTTATAGTAAACTATGTGTTACAATTAAGATAATATAAACCGAGATCACACACAATTTCATTTAAATTTATATTATTAAATTTATATTATTAAATTTATACTTCAATTAAGAACACTGCATTAGATAAAAGGGGGTTCACTCTGCACGGCATCCAGGCATCCACACAATACATCCTATTAGATAAAAGAGGGGATTAATTCTGCACCCACACATTACACATGCCATACAATGCCACACATTACATACAGGGCACCCCATAAAAAAAGGGGAAAGGGAAATAGGACTGAATCAAAGGGGGTTCAATTTATACTTCAATTAAGAACATTGCATTAGATAAATATACAATTAAAGTTAAACTATGTGTGACATCCAATATAATATGAATCTGCTACAGATCACATAAAAGGGGGTTCACTCTGCACAGCCTCCAGGCACCCACACATTACAACAACCCTGCACCCTCACATTACAGAAACCCCATAAAAAAGGGAGAGAAATAGGACTAAATCAAAGGGGCGTGTACTTCTGAATCAAAAGGGGCGTGGTACCTGTCACTTTCAGGAAGTGGGCAGTTTGACATAAAGTATGTACTACTTGTGTTGTCAGCTTTAAAAATAGGCAAAACAATATACTAGCTATGTACAGGTCTCATAATCAGGGGTGGACTAAGACTGCCATGGGTCCTGGGCTGTATCAGTATTATAAGTCTGGATTTCACTTCCTACAAATGGTACTAGAATTAAGCTTCTTGATGGAGGATGCGTCACTTCTGCCTGCTTTAAGTCTGCCGTTTCCGGACCTTTGGAGGACCTTTAGAAGACCTTTAGAAGGCGTGAAATTGCTCTTCTGTACATGTATATTGAGAGCAGGAACAGATGTACAAGGATTTCATGGGTGAGGTCCTTCTGAGTATAAGATTTGTCGGGTGCCCCCTAGAAGCCTTGGGCTACCTCCACAACCGCATACATTACTTTTGCTCATGATCATCAGGATGAAGTTAGGTAACTTGGTACCACGCCTTCTAATGATGAGTCTCCATAAGTGAACTTAGAACATATGTCTTATAATAAGACAATTGCCTCAATGTTACTTCCTTTCAGTTTTCGTGCCGCTATAAGAAATATTAGGAGTTCAGAAACGTTAGGCTTGATTCTGCCATGCATCATAAAGCCAGGTGATACTATCTGCAAACTAATGGAGACAAATTTAGAAGAAATGATAAAATAAAACACATGTATTACCCAGTTTGATGAGCTGCAGCTTTCCATTTAGACATTTATGGTTCCGTTTTATGTTTAGATGATCAGTTCCACTTAACCTCGTTCTACCCATAAACTGCAAGAACAGGAAGACTTTCAACCCAGAACAAGAGAACAAAGGTGGAATAAAATCTTATTCCAAAACTATATTGAGTGCACATGTACGGTGCACAGTATTGATCCATAATACAGCATCATGAAAATATATAGACATACAGTACCTCCGTTTTTATTTTTTAGATGGAGTTGTCACCTGGCTGTTTTTTATGCCAGTGACTTATCCTGTTCTAGAATGCCTCTCGGGCAAGAATCTATGCGGAGAATGGAGCTAGAAACTCCACAAAGCAAATTTCCCAGCATGATATTTACTGTATTTAGAGGGCAGAGCCTCAAAAGAACGATCCAATGAAGCAGCACATGGAGTTCTGATTCCTTGGATCCTTCATCTGTGACTTTCACCCACCTTGGAGCCAGGTCCGCTTGAGGCGTGCACCCTACCTCTGGACAAAGATCTGTTGTCCTACTTCTGCTCTTTCCCTACTACTGCTCATTTTAGAGGATAGAGGCAAGTCATTTTGGGGAAAAAATATTATATATTATATTGTTGCAAAAACATGACACCATTGGGACACCATGGGGCATATGGAGCATAGCAATCCAATACTATGCAAGAAAACAAAGTAAACCCTGTTTCATATCACATATAAGTTAAAAGGGTTGTTCACTTTCAGTAAATAATTAATATTGTTTGTTTAAGGGAAAGTTAGACAATTTGCCAATATACTTTCCGTATCAATCCTTCACGAATTTCTAGATCTCTGCTTCCTGTCCTTTTATGGCAGTGGTGGCGAACCTATGGCACGGGTGCCAGAGGTGGCACTCAGAGCCAGCGTCGGACTGGCCCACCGGAGTACCGGAGAATCCTCCAGTGGGCCCTGACGCCTGCTGGGTCTCGGCACTCTGGTGCCGGCGTGGCCCCGGCGTTCATGGGACCACGCGGCCCCGGCGCTTCAGGAGAAGGCGCGGCCCCGGCGCTCAGGAGAAGGCGTGGCCCCGGCGCTCAGGAGAAGGCGCGGCCCTGGCAGTCAGGAGAAGACGCGGCCCCGGCGGTCAGGAGAAGGCGCGGCCCCGGCGCTCAAGTCACGGCGCGGCCCAGGCGCTCCGATATCCGAGGCCTGCTTCCTGCTCCTGTGACGTTCCCGCGGCTGCTGCAAAGGTAAGGCCCTCTGTGTGTGTACTGTCTGTACTGGGGTGGGGGAGAGGCCCTATTTCTATGCTGGGGTGGGAGGTGAGGCCCTATTTCTATGCTGGGGTGGGGGGGTGAGGCCCTATTTCTATGCTGGGTGGGAGGTGAGGCCCTATTTCTATGCTGGGGTGGGGTAGAGGCCCTATTTCTATGCTGGGGTGGGAGGTGAGGCCCTAAAACTATGCTGGGGTGGGGGTGAGGCCCTATAACTATGCTGGGGTGGGGGTGAGGCCCTATAACTATGCTCGGGTGGGGGGTGAGGCCCTATTTCTATGCTGGGGTGGGGGGTGAGGCCCTATTTCTATGTTGGGGTGGGGTAGAGGCCCTATTTCTATGCTGGGGTGGGAGGTGAGGCCCTATAACTATGCTGGGGTGGGGGTGAGGCCCTATAACTATGCTGGGGTGGGGGTGAGGCCCTATAACTATGCTGGGGTGGGGGGTGAGGCCCTATAACTATGCTGGGGTGGGGGTGAGGCCCTATAACTATGCTGGGGTGGGAGGTGAGGCCCTATTTCTATGCTGGGGTGGGGGGGTGAGGCCCTATTTCTATGCTGGGTGGGAGGTGAGGCCCTATTTCTATGCTGGGGTGGGGTAGAGGCCCTATTTCTATGCTGGGGTGGGAGGTGAGGCCCTAAAACTATGCTGGGGTGGGGGTGAGGCCCTATAATTATGCTGGGGTGGGGGTGAGGCCCTATAACTATGCTCGGGTGGGGGGTGAGGCCCTATTTCTATGCTGGGGTGGGGGGTGAGGCCCTATTTCTATGTTGGGGTGGGGTAGAGGCCCTATTTCTATGCTGGGGTGGGAGGTGAGGCCCTATAACTATGCTGGGGTGGGGGTGAGGCCCTATAACTATGCTGGGGTGGGGGGTGAGGCCCTATAACTATGCTGGGGTGGGGGTGAGGCCCTATAACTATGCTGGGGTGGGGGGTGAGGCCCTATTTCTATGCTGGGGTGGGAGGTTAGGCCCTATTTCTATGCTGGGGTGGGAGGTGAGGCCCTATTTCTATGCTGGGGTGGGAGGTGAGGCCCTATTTCTATGCTGGGGTGGGAGGTGAGGCCCTATTTCTATGCTGGGGTGGGAGGTGAGGCCCTATATCTATGCTGGGGTGGGAGGTGAGGCCCTATTTCTATGCTGGGGTGGGAGGTGAGGCCCTATTTCTATGCTGGGGTGGGAGGTGAGGCCCTATTTCTATGCTGGGGTGGGAGGTGAGGCCCTATATCTATGCTGGGGTGGGAGGTGAGGCCCTATTTCTATGCTGGGGTGGGAGGTGAGGCCCTATTTCTATGCTGGGGTGGGAGGTGAGGCCCTATTTCTATGCTGGGGTGGGAGGTGAGGCCATATTTCTATGCTGGGGTGCGGGTGAGGCCCTATTTCTATGCTAGGGTGGGGGAGAGGCCCTATTTCTATCTTGGGATAGCTCTTTTACTTAAAGAGCTGAAGCCGCAGTACACAGCCATACATGGTGATGCAGCCATAGTACACAGCCATACATGGAGCTACAGCCATAGTACACAGCCATACATGGAGCTACAGCCACAGTACACAGCCATACATGGAGCTACAGCCACAGTACACAGCCATACATGGAGCTACAGGAGAGGTATACAGCCATACATGGAGCTACAGCCACAGTACACAGCCATACATGGAGCTACAGGAGAGGTATACAGCCATACATGGAGCTACAGCCACAGTACACAGCCATACATGGAGCTACAGCCACAGTACACAGCCATACATGGAGCTACAGCCGCAGTACACAGTCATACATGGAGCTACAGCCGCAGTACACAGCCATACATGGAGCTACAGCCGCAGTACACAGCCATACATGGAGCTACAGCCGCAGTACACAGCCATACATGGAGCTACAGCCGCAGTACACAGCACAGTACCACATGAAGGGTGAGGGTGCGGGGTAGGGGGGGGGGGTCTGGAGGGGGCCCCCCCCCAAATTTTCTCTGGTGGGCCCAAGGTACACCAGTCCGACACTGCTCAGAGCCATCTCTATGGGCACCCACGCCATCACCCCACCGCAGAGTTCACCAGACAGGACTCAAGGCCTCTTGCAGTCCCAGGCCCAGGACCCTAGAAGGAAGCTACAATGATAACCAAAATGTTTCTCCTTCTTTCTACTGTATTGGTGTCCTCAGGTGGCTATACAATTTAAACATGTGACAGAGCAGCGAGTAATAAGTAACTTTAAATTGTCGCATCGGCACTTTGCGAAAAATTTGTGGGTTTTGGATGTAGTTTGGGCACTCTGCATCTAAAAGGTTTGCCATCACTGTTCTATTGGAAGCTTCTATGTTTACTCCAGTGAATAGAAATCTGTCCCTAGTCACAAAGAGCAATAGGAGTTGTGTGATAATAACAGATTGTGCACCTGCCTGTCCATCACATCACCATGGACAGATTTCTATTCACTGTAGTAAACATAAAAGCTTCCTATGGAAGGACAGCAAGCAGAGATCTAGAAAACCGTGAGAAGTTGATACGTACAGTATATTGGAAAATTAATTGAACAAACATTATCAAATATTTGCTGAAGGTGGAAAACCCCTTTAAGATAAGAATTCAATGACAAAACTGTCTCTTTTGGGTTTTACATTCTAAATATAAACATAACACAACTCAATACAATAAAACAAATCCAACTAAATAACTGCTGGAGATGATAAAAGTCACCTGGAGATGGTTAGGAGTTGCAGAAACAGATGAACCCAGCAGTCCTAGGCTGCCTCTAAAACAACCATTGAGGTAAAAAAGATCACAGAAACAGTAAAACAGTTAGCTACATTTCTGATTATAGTGAATATAGTAACAATGGCCACAGCGGCCATTCTGGTAATGGTGCCCCAATAGTAGACAATGTAGTCACATTTCTCACTGCAGTACAATATTCACTGTGCCCCACAGTAGCCGATACTCACAGTGCCTACAGGAGCCAAGACACAGTAACCTCCACAGTAGCCAAGTGAAAGTGCCAACCATAGTAGCCAAGTCAAAGTGCCCACCATAGTAGCCAAGCTACTGTGTCCCCACAGTAGCCAATAGTCATAATTCCCCCACAGTAGCCAATAGTCACAATGCCTACAGGAGCTAAGTCACAATGCCCTCCACAGGAGCCAAGTCACAGTGCCCACCATAGTAGCCAAGTCACAGTGCCCACCATAGTAGCCATGTCATCATGTCCCCACAGTAGCCAATAGTCACATCACTCCCACAACAATTCCCCTTACGGTAGCCAAGTCACAGTGACCTCCATAGAATCTAAGTTGCAATAGCCAAATCACATTGGCCACACAATAGACAAGTCACAGTGACCCCCACAGTAGACAGATCTCAGTACTTTCCTTGTTTATTATAACCACCCCCTATCCAATAGGAACAGTTTTATAGTTTTATTAAAAAAATATATAAATTATTAAATACCTACCCTCCACTTTTTGCCTTCTTCCTTAAGTAGAGGCAGGAGACGCGACTAAAGTGACATCTAATGTCAGTCCTGGCCATAGGCCTCAGCAATCTCTGATCTTGTGCTGGCAAACACGTCATCACACAAGCAGAGGAGCAGGGAGCTTAAGGTTTCCGTGCTCCTCTGCATATTAGAACAAATGATCATGGTGGGGTTGAATAATGGGGAAGAACAAACTCCTTTTTTATGATGGTCCTGCTCACACTCGAGGGACACTGATACATTGCCATGACAGCAGTTGCCTCTCTGTGGCTCCATCTATTACGGTATGACTGCAATAGGCAGACTGTAATAGATGAGCAGTATATTAATTGTATTGCAGCATATTGAATGCTGGATTAGACCTTGTCTGAGAAGAAAAACATACCGGTACATTTTTATCAAGTTTCAAAATTTTATAAAAAGGAAAGTGTTAAAGAAAAAATGCAAATAATTCTCATTTCCCTGGAATGCATTGTGTGCTCCCAAAATGCTCGATTTACTAAGGTATAAAAATAATTATTATATATGTCATAATGGAAAAAATCTTAAACATTAATCAATTCATCACCATTTTGCCACCCCATATAAATTTGGAAAAAAAAGATTATCAAACTATTGTAGAGTTCCTATTGTATGACGAAAATTTCAGCTTATCTTGCAAAAAAATGTACACTTTCATAGACTGAGGAATAAAAAGGTATGGAAGTTAGAAAATTGCGATATAAAAGCATTAAAGGGGTTGGCCACTTTACCTCATGTTTTTGTAATGTGTTTAAGTTCTGTGTTTAAGGTATGTAAAGTGAAGCCTCCTGTCTTTTACCTCATCAGCCAGACATTCCTGTCCATAAAATGGCCGCAGATAGAGGGTCATTTGATCTCTAACTGTCCATGAACAATCGCCCTGTGGGGATATTCATCCTATATTGAATACTATCATAAGGTTCTGGCAGAGCGATTGCTCATGGACAGATGGACAGTAAGAGATCACATGACCCTCCATCAGCGGCCATTATGTGGACAGGAATATCTGGCTGATGAGGTAAAGTACAGGAGGCTTCACTTCACATATCAAAAAAACGGAGCACAACTTTTATATTGATAAATTACCTCATCTATTGTCCCCCACGCTTACACACGCTTTACAAAAAAAAATTAGGTAAAGTGGCCAACCCCCTTCAAGACATAAATTTGGCATCTCCATAATCATACTGACCCGAAGAATAACAGGAATATGTCAACTGGCCACACAGTGAAAGGCATAAAATCTGTAAAGTTTTTTGTCAATTCCATCAAATTTGGAATTTTTAAGGCTGTGAAATGGAACCACTAGAGAGTACAATTACCCTGCAGATGACAAGCCCTCATACTGCTCTGTAAAACTTTTTAGCTTTAGGATTGCGGGAAGTTAAAAAACAGAAATGTAAAAACTGAAAAACACTTCCTGAATGGGTTAATTTTTAATCACTAAAATAATGACAATGTTTTGCTGGGATTTCAGCATTAGATGTTTTTATTGTTTCTCGGTGGCATATCTGTGTCAGTGTGGTTTATGGGTGTGCCATGTCTGTATCTATTTTCAGTTTACATGAGTGAAGATCACATGTTTTCTGTATGGGTGTGTCCGTGAGGAAATTGGGGAAGATTTATGGCCCCATTCATCAAAAACAATCTGTACTAGGTGCAGTGTGCCTGTCTACTGTGCAGGGGGCGCCAGATTCAGGATTTGTTCATGAATCTGGCACCCCTGCACTTCTCCAGCAGAATTCACAAACTTTATCATGCAGTCTCTTCATGATAAATGTGGCGCGGCGGTCCGACTGAGTACCGCAACACCTCTTAATGTGCAGAATTTTGTGTCACATCCGGAATAGTGTAGGCTCAGAGACCTCTTAATTACATGTACAAGCAGTTTGCACTAAACAGAACGTGCAAAGTCCAACAGAAAACTGGACCAGGGGATTTTAAAAAAATCAATGTTTTTGGATTTTTATTTATTTTATTGATAGTATAAGCCCCTTTTTGTCCATGTTGGTAGATTATAGAAGACCTGTCACCCTTAAAAACGGCACTAAAGTAAGCAGCTCCTAGTGCTCCAACAGTCCCAGCAGTGTTACACTGCTAGCGTTATCGGAAACCTCCAATGACGCTAACAAACACTGCCGTGCTGTACACTAGAAACGCCGGACCGCTCTCAAAGTGGTCCGGCGTATTCATGAGGGGGGTGGTCCGAGGCGTTGCCTCTTCTCTGGACCGCCCCACTCACTCCAAAGGCAAGCAGTGACTGCCGCGCAAGGTTTCCAATAATGCTAGCAGTGTAACACTGCTGGGACTGTTGTAGCATAAGGAGCTGCTTACTTTAGTGCCGTTTTTGAGGGTGACAGGTCCTCTTTAATCTACCAACGTGGACAAAAAAGGGCTTATACTATCAATAAAATAAAAAATTTCTTTTATCAAGAAATAAAAATCCAAAGACATAGTCGCCCAGATTTTTTAAATTCCCTACACCAGTTTTCTGTTGAACTTTGCATGTTCTGTTCAGTGCAAACTGCTTGCACATGTAATTAAGAAGTGTCCGAGCATGCACAATTTTGGATGTGACACAAAATTCGGCACATAAAGGGGGGTTCTGGAGCATTCCGCTTGAGAAGTGCAGGGTGTGCCAGATTCATGAAGAACCTGCGCCAGAAATCCTGAATTTGGCGCCCCCTGCACACTACACAGGCACACTGCACCTAGTACAGACTGCTCTGTTTTTGATTAACTGTCCTGCATGTTTAACTGAGATGGGAGGACCTGTCACCCAGGAAAAACACCCCCAACAAATTAGCTCCCCCTCATCCTGTCCCCAGCCCCTTTATATTCATGAATTTTTATTAAGATTTATGTTTTTATACTTAGTTTTAAACGATCCGACCTCTTATCAAATAAGAGGTCGTTTCGTTGTACAAGGCTCCCAACAGTCGGCCATATTCATGAGGGGGCCGGACGACACATGTTCGGCCAGTTCTGTGAATAAGCCCCTCTGCGGCAGCTGTCAGCGCGCCGCATCGCATAGAGCCGGCAGCGATTGCACAATAAATGCGCTGCTGCCGGTGAGTCTTACAGGTCCCTGACTGACAGGGGCGTGAAGGGGGTGTGTCGCCCGGCCCCCTCATGAATACGGCCGACTGTTAGGAGACTTGTACGACGATCCGACCTCTTATTTGATAAGAGGTCGGATCGTTTAAAACTAAGTATAAAAACATAAATCTTAATAAAAATTCAATAAATATAAAGGGGCTGGGGACAGGATGAGGGGGAGCTAATTTGTTGGGGGTGTTTTTCACAGGTGACAGGTCCTCTTTAAGGGTCTTTACTTAGTAAATGAATGCGATCTTGATCCCCTGTGCTCTGATAATTCTGTATTGCACTTTGCTGTATACAAGGGGCCACGTGTTCGGGTAATTGCCATCAGACAATGGACTTGTTCACAAAGTCTGAAAGTTTTTTTTCTTTTTAAGTGTTTTTATGATGCCTCTGAGTGGATCTGCACGTTCCTGTTCAGACTATGTCTATGCATCTGCTCTGCTCATAAAGTATCATTGTAATTGCTAAACACTACTTGGCTGGTCGAAGTCATAGTAAATAGAGAACATTGAATTACAAAGGATTTAATGACTTTGACTGGTTGAAGAGACTCTTCTTCACTAATGTTATCAAATTGCAATCTGTCTATTGATTATGCTAGGTATGATTTTCACTCCGCAATTCATCAATACATCAATTTGTTTACTTTGTAATGGCTGGGCGTGCTACAGACGAGGCTGCAGTTATTCAATAAAGTAGGAAGAAAAGAGAGGGCGAGAGAAAAGAGATTATTTTTATATGCCTTTTTTATAGTTTTTTATTATTTACTAACCACTTAATCCTCCTCTGATATATGTCTAGCGAATATGCAGTTTACTGACAAATTTCTAAAGGTCAAGGTTATTGTGTAGTATAATGAGAATATATCTAATCATCAGTTTTTAAGCTTATTTCATAAATTGTATATTCTAAAGCGCAGAATAAAAATGTAAATGAGAACACTGTAAAAGGAAACTGATCAAAATTAGTGAACATTTCCAGATACCTGCAAGTTATTGGTGTTAATCTGGCACCTGGTGCTAATTTCCTTAAATATCTTGAAAACCCTATTTAACTGGCAACCTAACTGCAACTGCAAATGCAAGAGAGGACAGGATAATGTGGAGAATCTCCATGGGTAATCGTTTGAACACTGCAGCTGGAATTGGTCACAAGTTCAGCACTCAACAGGGTAAGGGTCTGTCTCGTCATACAGTGTCTCAGGTTTAAGAGCATTTGGACTGAATGTCTATTCTGCAGTCAACAAATCTCACATAAGCAGAAATCAAGAGGCTAGACATTTGCCGAGGTGCATGTTGTGTCGACACAGGACATATCGTCTACAGGTCATTATAGTAATGAAATTTATTGATCACGTCAGTTTCTTGTTAAGAAGAAGGCTATTTCCTTGTTAACTCGTATAAATGGAGTTTCTCAGAATTTTCACTACCTATACATTTGATTTGTACTCTATAAAAGAGACACTCTCACCAGATTTTATTTCTTTAAACTGCTAGAACCCTTTCAGAGTATGAAATATCAGTTCTAGAATATGATTTTTTTATGAGAAATCCCCTCCCATGTGAAAATAAGCAGAGAAGAGTCATATTTTACTTGAGATGAGTCAAGTTTAGAATCTGCAGGGGGAGTGTCACACCTGATGCCCCTATGTTCAGATCTGTGCAACCTAGAACCATGTCCAAATTAAGGATAAGAATCTTATCTTTCAGATCACATCAGATGTGTGGTTCTGTGAGTAACAGAAACAGATACCAGCAGTAGAAGCAGGCAGGCATTAAATAGCTCTTAATCGGCAGCTTTTGAACTGTCTTTATCTGATAGATGAGGTTCTAGGTACTATAGATGCAAAGATAGGGTCTTCTCAATTGAACCCCTTCCCCTGCAGGCACTAAACTTGACTCATCTGAGAAAAATATGACTCTTCTCTGTTCATTTTTACATAACATTGTCATGATTTTTTTTATAGGTAAACCCATGAGATTTCACATAAAAGATGAAATTCTAAAAAAGGTGTTTCATACCTCACCTAGTACCATAATGTGGGTAAAAGCTGGTGAAAGGGACATGGTGTGTCCCTTTAATGACCCACAGCAGAAAGTTGAAATGAAAGACTATTTGACATTGTCACTACTGTACATATCTGCTTGCAGAGGTTCTTGGAGGTGACCCAACTGTGATGTGCTGTTTGGCAGGACAATGCCTTTAAGAGATGGGGTGTTTTTGATGATACAATCCCTTGAAGAAAAGATTGAAAGCTGCATTTATTGTAGAGTATTGAGTGTCCACTCTCCCTTGACTTTGGTGGATTTACAGATTTCTTTTGCCAGCTAGCAGACATGACGTAACCCAAGACATGAGCCGTGTAAAGACTTTGCAGAATTCCTCATCCTGATATGTAGATTAATAGTAAAAGTTATGTGAAAAAGTCGAACTGAAAATATATTTGATCCCTAAATGACTAAGACAATCCAAATCCTTCAAACCAGTGTAAATTTCACGTAGAGGAACAGGAAGACTGTGTTCTCATTTTTACCGAGAATCTTATCTTATCTGCAGACACAAGACAAATGTGGCCCATAATCATATTTATGGTAAAAAAAAAAAATAATCTAATTTCTGGTTTTCAAGGGAACTTCTTCATCTGTGACACATGCTGATCCATTATACAAGTCGGACAAGGTTATTACTGACAGGAGTTTTGGATGTTTAGGTAGCTACATGTAAAAGAGATTGATGAATGTGGGGTCACCTTACTGTATGTGTAGACTCTTCTACCTACCGTAGGGATGGGATACTGTATTTTGGAAGAGGATGCTTTATATTCATCCTGCACAAGAAAGACTAACTTTCTGAAGAAATTAAAGGGGTTGTCCGGGAGCATAAAAACCCCATTGTTAGCCAGGAGGGGGCTACTTAAAGAGATAAACATTTACTTACCTCTGTGGTTGCTCCCGGTGTCCCACACTTCCATCTCTCTGGTCTGTGCCCTATGTTATCAAACAGGGGCACGGATGCCACGCCGCATTTAGCTTCTGGCCGGCCGAGGTGGCTGGCTATACCCACCCGTCCCGTATTATACAGCTCTGGAAATAGGGACGGGTGGGCATGGACAGCCACCTCGGCCAGCCGGAAACGGAATGTAGCGCGGAGAGATGGCAGTGCCGGACGCTGACAGTGACCGCAGAGGTAAGTAAATATTTATTTTTTTAACTAGCCTTCTCCCGACCCCCAATGTGGTTTGTTATGCTCTCAGGTGACCGCTTTAATAGCCTTTAGGACAATTGGCGACCAATACAGTACTGTGCAAATGTTTTAGGCAGGTATAGAAACAAATGTCGAAAAGTTTCAAACAAAGAAGTATAAAGAGCTGCCTCTAAAAGACCACAATGGTACAATCAGTAGTAGATTATAATATAGGCAACTTGGGCAGTAGAACGGGGCCCAAGCCTCCAAGGGGGCACATGGCCACTCAAAACACCTGACCCTTTCTTATACTGAGAAGGACTTTCACCAATGAAATTCTTCTACATCAGTTTCTGCTCTCAATACACATGTACACAAGAGGCATTTCAGGACTTTTGAAGGTCCTCCTGCAACTGCAGATTAAAAGAAGACAGAAGGGACGAATCCTCCATTCCTGAAGAAGCTTGATTCTAGTATCTCATGTAGGAAGTGAATTCCGGACTTGTAGGGCCCATAACATTCACACAGCCCAGGGCCAATGGCAGTCTTAATCCACCGCCTCATACAGTCAATGTCATAAAGAGGAACATGGAGTCCTGGAAGTGATAATGTGGTCTTCCAAGAACCCTGATCTCCACTTCATCAAATCTGTCTGGGATCACATGAGAAAAGGATGTGAGGAATTGTATATCCACTAAGAATCTGTGGTTGGTTTTTTAAAAATGTTTGAAACACACACCCTACTGAGTTCCTTTAAAAGCTATCGACAGGTGTAGGTGATGAATTGATGCTGTTTTGAAGTGAGTTTGTAGTTCTTTTTACCCCTTAAACTCTGAATTTTATCAACCAGCAGCACTATCTAATTATAAAGGATTTTTACTTTTTAGTGTTCTGCACCTGCCTACATTTTTTTTCCGCCTTATGTAACTTAAATTTTTCAGCATGTGGTTATTGCAAAAGTCAAGGTTCACTGGTTTAGAAAGTAACATTTGTGGTTTGAGCTACAGACATACTAGCCAAGGTATTCACAGAATAGTAAAACCATATCAAACCAATCTTCCAACCATATTTGGAGGACAGGCCCATTGCAATCCAGAAAATGAAGCTGTATGTAAATTAGGAAATGATTCACTGGGGGTTTTGACCCAGGTCCAAATTCACCTTCTTTTTATTGCCTTAGGTACCATCACATCAAATTGTACAATGAGCAACTTAGATTCCAATTATTGGAGTGGGTTATCATGTCCATTCTGTCATTCATAACCTGCAAGCGTTTGAACGCTGAAGATGAAGTTGGCGGATTTGGGCAGTAACATTAGAAAAGCGGTTAGTGTAAGTTAGTGTAGATATAATAGTACCAGGAGGGTAACTTGAGGGTGTTCAACAAGTACAAATGCAACCAGGCTCAAGAAGCTTAGAGAGCCTATAAGGTGTACATTATTATTTGTGGCCTGGGACCCAGTAGCTTCATTGTACAGTACAGTATACATGACATAATAATATAGCCTCTTTTTTTTAGCATAACGCTGATTTTATAATAATTTTTACCAAATTGTCATATATTATTCACTCTTTACAAATAGAACAATGGTCATTTTGTGTTTTCTGTTTTGTTTTCTGTTCTGAAGCTGCTTGTGAGAAATTGTCCTCAGCAGCAGTGAAGTGGGCTCACAGTTCCATTTAGTTTTAATTTAGCAGTAAACCCAGCGCGATTGCTACAAATAAATCCATAAATCCATTGAACACTGCATAGCGTACATACAGGACTATATAGTGACTAGCTGGGCAGCTTTCATCACATGGAGGAGCGTGCAGGTGCAGCATGGAATAAGTAGTAGAAACCAGCAGTGAAATAATTACATGAACTGTATAGACTGTGCTGTGTGTGAGCACTATGGCTTGGAGTGCAAAGAGACAGAGGAAGTTCTTCTGAAAGTCCGACTGAGGACTGAGGAGACCTTTTATCTCACTATTCACTGTATCCACAAAACAAAACACACAAGGCTCGCCTGCTAGCTACACATGACCTTTAACTCCTCCCTCCAAAGTGAACACAGAGCATTAATACTTCCCCTCTGTGAAACTGCCCTGTATGCAACTCAAGAGGAATAATCAGCACATCCAGAGGAGACAGCTACTGCAGTAATAGGCTACACTGATGAGGAGTTATGCTTTAATGTTACATTTCCCAATGTCTTGCAGATATTAGCTGGAAGTCTCAGAACTGACACAGTAGTGATATTACATGGGTTATCTTAGATTAGACAACCTATGTTTATATATCACGTCATTAACACATAATTGCATATTTATCTACAGACATGTTGTCCGGAGGCAGCCTGTGCACCGACATTTTTGTGTTGGATAAAAGTGAATAGTGAATAGTGTGCATTGCGTCTCTACGTTCAGTTGTCATATGAATGTGTTATTTTGTAGAATTCAGGACGTGTCCTGAAAGAGTATATAGTAAGCTACATAGTTATAGCTTTGATTAATATGCCTCAAGATAAGAAATAATCTAAACTAGTCTTTCAGGATTAGCAGGTTATGATGAAGTAGTATGGTATTACACAATACTCTTGCCGGAATCACTCCGATTTGTGTTCCAGAGGGCCTTCTCCAGGATAATTGATGTACTATCCTTTTTACTTGCCAGCTCTAAGACTTATACAGGGATGAAATAAAGCCGCTGAGATCTACTGTAGTATCTGATGGTTGGCAGGAGCTTTGCAGATTATTGGCAATGAGGTTGGTAGAGGAAATGAGTAGAAGTGGTAACTCAAACATAAAAGCCAGTTATGTATAAATATAATTTTTGTTCCCGAGGAAACATAAGTATTATATTATCTGGACGAGTTGTTTAACTGTGAACTACATATGACTTTCCAAAGTATTGTTTCTGATATTGTATAACCTGGAAAGTTTTACGGACTCTTGAGTGATACAACATAATATTACCTGCCTGTAAGCAAAAGGTCTTCGCCCTTACCTTCACTCAAATTTGGTTACAGACTTTCATTTTTCAAAAAAACAATCCAATATTTTGACATGCTAACAAAACTCTTACAGGCTGCAACACAGAACACAACCGCGGGGTGGCCATACACAGACATGTAAAGGATCTCACTATGCGGCAGAAGATCTCAAAATAGTATGGTCTTGAAAAGATGATGATCACGTGACACTTATGTTAATTCCAAGTAAAAAGATAGTAAGTATGGAAGTACACATGGACTTGATGGTAGGATATGCGTCATTGTGGGTGTAATGCTGTTGATGGGGTATATAAAACCACAGTAAAAAGTAAGGAAAGCCCCATCAGTAAACTCAGCCCCTACCTAATTGGCAATCCTAGCCTAGATGGTAGGTGACAACTTTGTTCCCTTCATTTCCTTCAAGGTACTAAAGTGAGACACAGAAACAAAAACAGAACAAAAAACACAGGAGGAAATGCAGGACAGTGGGAAGCCAGACTTCCACTAATAAGAATGTCAAAGAGCAATTGTCAAAAATGTATACAGAATGGGGCACATTTACTTACCCAGGCCTGCGAGTTCCCCGAAAGTACATTGTCCGACGATAATGTACCGTGCCGCGATTCACTAAGATTGTGCGCCTGATATCCTGCATTTGTCCCTTCCCCGCTCAGGTCCGACGGAGTTCACCTTCTTCTTCCCGGTGCATGTAAGTGCTTGGGCTTGCAACACAATTTGAAAATTACATCCTGCACTCAGTCCGAATCAGTCGGATCGTCCGACGATACGACCCCCGATTTCTGTTGCATGAAAGCCAGCACAGCTGCGCCAAAATCCCATTGCATGCAACACAATCCCCAGTTAAATACCTTTACCAGCGGTACTGCAAACTTTCGTTGGAGAAACCAACAAAAGTTTGGCCGCGGACCCTTAGTAAATAAGCCCCAATGTTTCAGTATGTATACAGAATGTTTTAAAAATGAATACAGAAATATACCTGAGGTCTGCTTCTTTGTGCTTCAGAATCCTCTGCTCCTTACTGAAGACTGATCTGAGTGGTAAAGTCAGCAGTTTAGCAGATATGATGGGCTGTTTTACAAAAAGTTTTAAAACATTCTTTTTTGTATGACTATTCGAACTGTTATTACGTAATTCAATGAAGAAATTCAGTAATGATAGCCTCCCATTGTACATGTAAGTGGCAATGTAAAGAACATAAGCAGCATATATACTCTTTTCTTTACAATGTACTTTAAAGTGCTCTAAAAATAAAAAAGGAAAAGTAATTTTTTAATAAATTTTATTATAAGGCATGGCAAACCCTTCCATTGGATACATTCATGAGGTGTCCCGTATGCATTATCTCATCTTATATCATCTCATGAATCATCTAATCCACAGTGAAGATGACAATCATACTTTAGATCCAACTTTTTAAGCATCATTCTAAGCCTTGTCTGTTGTAAAAATTCCACTAGCGAATATGAATCCATTTCTTTGAAAAACGTGAGCATTTTATACGACTGACATTGTACTGCATATTCATGAAATTGCTTTTATCCTATGACCCATCAGTCAGGAGAACATACACAGACTTCATACCCAGCTCCTTTTCCCTCATCCAGCCTATTGCAGCACCACCTGAAATGTGTCCACCTTGTCAACAGGTTCCCGAGTTATTCCAGTAAGATTAATACAGAACTCCTAAAGCTTTGGATTTAATTTGCGTAGTATGTAACACCGGAAAGTGTCCTCAATATCCATTGTCCTTGCATTGACCAAGAAGATGGGGAACTCTATGATCTCATGAAAGTATTCGCAGGTATTGCCTTTCTCACAGTAGTAATTCTTCAGGAGCTTCTTCAGAACATCCTTCACTCTTCTGGTGTCCAACCTTAATTCTGTGAGTTTAGCCTTCAGCTCATCTTTACTCATTGTATTTATACAGCAATTGGAAGGGGCCAGTGGAAACGTTAAGGTTCCTTAAAGATCTTTATGGGTTCGGGTACGAAACCCGAAACTCAATGCTCACCCCCCACTGGTTAAACCTGCGTTCATTACCATTGCTACTGACGACCTCAAAGGGCCACCAGCATTTAAATACTGCCGGTGGTTTTGGTGCCATCGATCACAAATGGCGAAGGTGAGCTGAATGCCGAATCCGAACTTTTGGCTGAAGCCTGGTTTTCGGGGACCTGAACTCACAATGTTTGGCACGCTCATCACTAGCCATTGACAAAAGAAATTTCTTTGTAAGAGATCACTGAAGTCACCAGCACCAGGTTAAATAGGATGAATCCCTTGGTCTTCCTACCGTCTTGATTCTCGCCTTCACCCCAGCAGAGAAATTCACATTCTTTCTGTCATCCTCCTGACAGCTCACGTTTTGCAGGGGCTTTTAAGGGGAAATTTACAAATAATTAGGGTATGGAAAATAACTCTTAGCATTCCTTCATCTTCAAAATCATCTAGAAAGAGAAACTTTTTTGCCTGAGATGAGCCAATTCAAGAGGCTAGAGGGGAAACATTACTTCAGGTGCCCATATCTTGCTCTCTATAGTATCTAGAATCATGTTTTTGGTACCATATTAAAGCTAAAAATAACATCAGCTAATATACAGGTGCAGAGATAAGGGTAATTAAAGACCTAGATGGGAACTGGATCTTTATATACAGCTCACATTTCCCAACTCTCTTTGTCTCCAATTATATAACTCAGAGAACCACAAGAGATTTTAAGCTTTAATATGGTTTTAGGCACTATATAGCCCACAACTGCAAAAAAGTGACTCTTCTATACCGCCCTCCTCTGAATAGGAAGGACATGTCTTATCTTTCGTGGCGCGGCCGCCCGGCCATGTCATGGTGCGGTGAGACACAGTGTGCCATTGATCTCTATTGTGGCCGTAATCTGGTTATTGTCCACAATAACTGTCATGTGCATGTGGCCTTAGGCTACATTCACACTGCCGTATGGGGGACATATATACGGACGGCGTATATACGTCCCTCATGGCCGGCAATGGGCGCACAGTGCTGTATGAGGGGGTACGGTGCAGCAAAAGCGCGGCACCATACCGTTCCATTGCCGAGAGAAAGATAGAACATGTCCTATCTTTCCCCGGTACACGGCGCCGTGCACCATGTTTCTCTATGGAAAGGGGCGTGTTAAGCAGCACTCATCCCCTCCTCCTCCCCGGCGCCGTGAATTTTGCCTTAGTTGGGATATTATGCTTTTACGCTATATTAGGACAGTTCTTTTGTCTTTTCATACTTGTAATATTTTCTAACTTCACATTTCTATATTTGGAAGCGGTACACGGGTATAGCCATGATGCATATTCTATAGCAGTGTTTCGCCACTATGACTATGTGAAACAAGTGGTACAGAAGTCTTTTGACAGAAGTCTTTTGACTCCCTCTGGGACTGTTTCTAAGTTCTGCAGCTCCTATAGCTACAACGCTGGCAATAAAGTTGAGGACAATATATATTTATAGCACTTGAATTTTGTGGTTTTGGCGCATTTGTTATGTATCTGTTGAATTTTCTTGGCCTCTGTCTTATAACTTGTATTCTCTAACTGTCATCAGTCCTGTCTGCAGTTTTCATCATCCTGGAGATGTTGGCTATTTTGGGAGATCTTGAAACAATTTACAGATTTGAAGCTGCCATAAAGGCATGCATGAGAAATGACATCTGTAGATATTAATAAAACACTTGTTCTCGTGGCACTATGAGCTGGTTCAGGGCAGGATAAAAATAATCATGTGTTAGCAGGTTCTGTCAGTAAAAAAAAAACAGTGTCTTATTATACTAGGGATACAGTACTTGAGGCTTCAAGGAATGACTAAAAGAAGACTGGCGGGAAGACCCTAGAGATATGCTGTTCATCTCCGGTACTAAGGACTGTCATTGTGTCAATCATCATGGTTCTTGTGTGTGTGGTTAATCCGTCCCACCAGGTTACTACAGATTGGACCTGGTTAAAGAATCGGAGCCAAACACTTTAAAAACAATGGAATCTTGTTGTTTCCCCTACGGATCTGATATTGAGAACCTATTGTAAGGACAGGTCATCGATATCTGTTGCCAGGGAAAAAAAACTTTGTCTCTCATTTCAAGGGTACTTTTGGCTTTTTGTGCCCCATTTTCACTTCAGGCTCCTAAATATGGAAGGACCTCTGTACAGATTTTTTGATTGGACAGGCCTACAGTACTAGTAGTGACTACACAGCCCCCAACTTATGTTGTTCCCATTT